>NC_042617.1:333088139-333316709 GCF_901001135.1 Rhinatrema bivittatum | reverse complement strand
TTTTCGTGCAGCATGGCTCTTCTTCTTCCGCGCACCCCACTGCATATCACTTCCTGTTCCGGGCAGGTGTGGGAAGAAGAAAAGGCCCAGCCGCAGTTGCCAGCCTCCGAGGCAGCAACAGCAGGCAGCGTGGAACATAGCCTGCCTCTCGCTCAGTAAAGGGAAGAGGGGGAAGATCAGAGGGAGACCGGTAGCACGTGACACACCTGCCGCTGCTTGGTGACACACTGGTGTGTCGCGACACACCGGTTGAGAAGCACTGCTCTAGGAACTTATCCAAACCTTTTTTAAACCCAGTTACACTAACTGTTGTTACCACATCCTCTGGCAATGAATTCCAGAGCTTAACTATGCGCTGGCCCTCCTAAAGCAGTATAAATAGTTGACTACTATGTGTGCCACCCTAGAGGTTCTCTCTCTCTTCCCTCCACTCCCCTCCCCCTCCCTCTCCCTCTCCCATGTCCAAAAATGCCCAAAACGGAATTTGCAATATTTATCACTAATTGCATTACAGCCCTTTGGGCATATCACATAGCTTAACACCAGGAAAATAGTGTAGTTATTTCCGGCATTAAAAGCATGCAATAGTGTGCTTAGAATATCGCATGGTGTGATCATGCCCCTCATTTTCATTAATCCTGCCTCTTTGAATAAATTTGCCAAATTTGCATTCATGCCATGCACTGCAATAGCCATCACATGCATTATGACATGAACTGTTTCTCTGGGTAAAATAATGTCTTACTCATAGAAATCTTCAAATACTTTTGGCAATACCCCTCAATTTACAATATCACAAAAACTACTCCTAAACCATCTGAGGGAAACTGTAAAATACAGTAATAGATTTATTTTATACTTTTTAATTCCCGGGAATCAGTATCAGAATAAACAGTGCTTCAATCTCATGGGCTCTTTCCCACAAAGGGATACAACCCCTCTCTTTTATTCACACTTTAGTAACGTCATTTAGTTCTTCCTGTTCATTATTTTTATACCATAAGTGAAGTCTACCCAACTAATTACCCTTTTAAAAAATATATTTTTAGTGTATATCTTATTAATCCAAAACAATTTAACTTTTTTCAACTTATCTCATTTTTTGTCTTTCACTGCTGCTATCGCCACCTCCGTTGCTTAACCCAGCAACTTCACATGATTTAAAGATGGCGCCCAGAGCTTCTGGGCGCCATCTTTAAATTTATTGATAAGTTTATTCTTAAAAAAAGGGAAAGTAAGAGACAGCAACAGAGATGGTGATAGCAGCAGTGAAAGACAAAAAATGAGATAAGTTGAGAAAAGCTAAATTGTTTTAGATTAATAAGATATACACTAAAAAAGATATTCTTAAAAGGGTAATTAGTAGGGTAGACTTCACTTATGGTATAAAAATAATGCAGGAAGAAGTAAATGAGGAAAACCAAGTGGTTAGAGCAGTGGATTATGAACCAGAACACCACGGTTCAAGTCCTGCTGTCGCTCCTTGTGACCTTGGGCAAGTCAGTTTACCCTCCATTACCTCAGGTATAAAAACTTAGATTATAAGCCCTCTGGGGATAGAAAATACTTACAGTACCTGAATGTAAACTGGTGTGATATCTTGATTGAGATTGAATGTCAGTACATAAAAATAATAAATACATATTAAAGTGTGAATAAAAGAGAGGGGTTGTAGCTCTTTGTGGGAAAGAGCCCATGAGATTGAAGCACCTTTTATTCTGATACCAATTTCTAGGAATTAAAAAGTATAAAATAAATCTATTACTGTATTTTACAGTTTCCCTCAGATGTTTTAGGAGTAGTTTTTGTGATGTTGCTCATAGAAATGCCTTTGAAAATTGCTCCCCTTTGCTAATTAATGGCCATTATTTCACCACTATTCAGTCACCTGAAGATCCATTTCCCCAAAGCAGGATAGTATATAAGCGAAGTGGCTGATTCTCCCTAATAACTATTCACTGCAGCCTCCTTTCCAGCCTCTAAATAGTTGAAATGACTCCAATATGAAAATAACTTGGAAGAAAAGGATGACAGGATCAGGTGACAGGTTTTTGAACAAAGAAAAATACATTTTCTTCACGTAACACTTCATTAACCTGTGAGCTCATTGCCATGGGAGATTGTGGAGGCAAACAGAACAGCTGAATTCAAAGAGAATTGCATGGAACATTAGGGGTGTGCATTTGGATTGACCGCATTAGTAAAACGCAACTCATATTTTTTTTTTACTTAAAAAATTGATTCGACATAAACGATCGGATTTCCCACATATCGAACATAGATATGTTCGATATGTGGGAAATCGCGATTGTTGAGCCAAAATAAAAATTTAAACCCCCTCACCCTCCTTAATCCCCCCCCCCAGACTTACCACAACTCCCTGGTGATCGAGCGAGGAGTGAGGACGCCATTTCTGCAATCCTTGGCGAGAAGCATGTGACGTCGGCGGCACGTCGAGTGACGCCGGCGTCACGTGATTCCCGGCTCGTTCGCGCCGGACGGCTCGTTCGGCCCAAAAAGAACTTTTGGCCAGCTTGGGGGGGTCAGGAGGCCCCCCAAGCTGGCCAAAAGTTCTTTTTGGGCCGAACGAGCCGTCCGGCGCAAACGAGCCGGGAATCACGTGGCGCCGCGTAACTCAGACGCGACGTCACGTGATTCCCGGCAAGTTCGCGCCGGATGGCTCGTTCGGCCCAAAAAGAACTTTTGGCCAGCTTGAGGGGGTCAGGAGGCCCCCCCAAGCTGGCCAAAAGTTCTTTTTGGGCCGAACGAGCCGTCCGGCGTGAACTTGCCGGGAATCACGTGACGTCGGCGCCACGTGATTCCCGGCGAGTTCGCGCCGGACGGCTCGTTCGGCCCAAAAAGAACTTTTGGCCAGCTTGGGGGGGTCAGGAGGCCCCCCCAAGCTGGCCAAAAGTTCTTTTTGGGCCGAACGAGCCGTCCGGCGCGAACTCGCCGGAATCACGTGACGCCGCGTCACTCGACGTGCCACCGACATCACATGCTTCTCGCCAAGGATTGCAGAAATGACGTCCTCACTCCTCGCTCGATCACCAGGGAGTTGTGGTAAGTCTGGGGGGGGATTAAGGGTGGTGAGGGGGTTTAAATTTTTTTTTTTGCACATATGTACATATACCCAACTCATTGGATTTTTTTTATGTCCATATTGGCCGCAAGTGGGACCCCCTTTCGGACATAAAAAATATGAACATAAAATTTTGCTCTGCACATCCCTATGGAACATAGCTCAATATGTCACTGAACCGTAATTATCGAAACTGAAAGAGTATGACACTAGATGGTGAAATCTCTGCATGCTGTACTTATTACATACTTTGTTTAAGCACTGACTCTTTCCCACTGGCAGAGATAGGATACTAAAACAGCAAGACCCTGAGTCTGACCCACATTGGCAATTCACATGCTCTTATCTGCTAATTGCTAGGAGCTCAGATATGCAAGGAGAACTAAATCTCTCTCACTTCTGAAGAATAGTCAGGTTGTTTATGTGAGCCGAAATATTATGGTTCCTGGAATGGTTGTAGAATGGATGCAGTGGAACAGTGTGACAAGGCCATGGCCATAGCTAGGGGAATGCTAGGATGTAGAGGGAGAGGAAAGGCAGTAAAAAGAAGGAGATAACAATGAGAGTGAGGGATCATTGCCCTAAGCTTTGGAGACAGTGGCAGATGGGAGTTTGCCTGGGGAGATACACTAGGGCCTTAACCAAGGATTGTTAGTTCAAGTCCCACCTGGGGTGGCATTTAGAGGCCTTGGGTTGGTTAACAACCTCATGACAGTGTTTTCTGCAAACACAAGAAATATATGCATGCCAAAGCAAATGTTGTGTTCTTATAGCAATTAGCACATTTAAAACAAATCTGAGAAAATTCTTTTTCACTTATTTCAAAATTCAGCTCTGGAATTTGTTGCCAGAAAATGTGGTTATGTCAGTTAGTGCAGGTGGGTTTAAAAAAGGTTTCCATAAGTTGCTTGAGAAGTCCATAAACTGCTATTAATCAAGTTCACTTAGAGGCAGATTTTATAACCTACGCGCGCGGCCTACATTTGTGCGCGCTACCCGGCATGCACAAATGCATACCCGATTTTATAACATGCGCGCACAGCCACGCACATGTTATAAAATCCGGGGTCGGTGCGCGCAAGGGGGTGCACACTTGTGCACCTTGCGCGCGCCAAGCCCTAGAGGAGCCCCGATGGCTTTCCCCGTTCCCTCCACTCCCCCCCCCCCCCACTTTCCCCTCCCTTCCCCTTTCTAACCCACCCCCCAGCCCTACCTAAATCCCCCCTACCTTTATTTCAGAAGTTACGCCTGCTTCTGGCAGGTGTAACTTGCGCGCGCCAGCCGGCTGCTGGTGTACCATACCCTGGCACGGCCGCTGTGCTCCTGGACCGCCACCGGCCCTGCCCCTTCCCACCCCTTCCCGCCCCTTTTTCAAAGCCCTGGGACATATGTGCATCCCGGGGCTTGTGCATGTCTCCGAGCCTTTGCAAAATAGGCTAGGCGCGCGCAGGAGCAGGTTTTCGAGGTTACGTGCATAAGTTACGTGCAGAACCCTTTGAAATTTGCCCCTTAGGGAATAGCCCTGATATTACTAGCGTCAGTAGCATGGGATCTACTTAGTGTTTGGGTACTTGCCAGGTATTTGTAGCATGGATTGGCCACTGTTGGAAACAGGATGCTGGGCTTGATGGACCCTTGGTCTGACCCAGAATGGCAACTTCTTATGTTCTTAAACCGTAATGCAAGTGTCTAAGGTGAGCTAAGCAACCTCTTGTGGAGCAGAAGGGCAAAAGCTCGTTGATCTTGATTTTCAGTAGGAATACAGTGAAAGCAAAGCCTCATAATCCTTCTGACTTTTTGGATTTTAAGTAGTAGTAGTAGGTGCCAGAAAAGTAACCACAAGGGTAATTGGTTTGTGGCAGCCAAGCGTTCATAGTGAAATCACTTTCTGCTCTTTCAATGTCAGTTCTTCCTATCACTGTGAAACAGAATTTATGAGAACATAAGATTGCCATACTGGGTCAGACTGGGTCAGACTGAGGGTTTATCAAGCCCAGTATCCTATTTCCAATAGTAGTCATTTCATGTCAAAGTACCTGACAGGATCCCAAGGGATAGATAAATTCCAACTGTTTATCCCAAAAATAAGCAATGGATATCTGCACCAATTTCTCCACCTTAATAATGTTTATGGATTTTTCCTCCAGGAACTTGTCCAAACTGTTTTTAGATGCAGATAGACTGATAGCTTTAGCCACATCCTCTGGCAACTAATTCCTAAGCTTAATTATGCATTGAGTAAAAAAATATGTTCTCTTCATAGTTTTAAATGTATTATCCAGTAACTTCATTGTGTGTCCCCTTGTCTTTGTACTTTTTGAAAGAGTAAACTGATTCATTCCATTCCACTCATTTTTTTAACCTCTATCATATCTCTCATCAGTCATCTCTTCTCCATGCTGAAGATCCTAACCTCTTTAGTCCATCTTATAGGGGAAATGTTCAATCCCCTTTATCATTTTGTTCACCTTTTCTGTACCTTTTCTAATTCTGCTATATCTTTCGTCAGATGCGGTGACCAGAACTGCACACAATACTCAAGATGAGGTTGCACCATGAAGGATACAGAGGCATTATGATATTCTCTGTTATTCTCCATTCCTTTCCTGCTATCCCTAGCATTCTACCCTATTTGCTTTCTTGAATGCTGCTGCACACTGAGCAGAACATTTGAGCATTATATCAACAATGACGCCTAGATCACAGTGGATTCACCCACTTATAGAGAATGTGAACTGGACTTAGGCCAGTCTGAGACAGGTTAGTTTTACCCCACTGTTGGTGGTGTTGCTCAGTTATGAGAAGAACCACTGGGTCACTGCCTCTAAAGCACTTTGACAGCTGATTTTAAAACGTTGCATTATCTCTTCTAAAACACTGTTAACATCCAATGGACTGCAAAGTGTTAAACACGATGTCTGGGACAGATAATGCTGCAGTGCAATTTGTGTAAACCATATCTCCAAAACTCAGACTGGAGGTATATTTGTATTCCAGTATAATTTTGCTTTTTCTTTAAAAGTAATTATGTTTACTTCCAAAACACGTGTCAACACTTCCAAATTTGAACTCATGGAATTTTTTAACTTCTGAAACTTGAATTGGACTGTTGCTCAGATGCTGTACTTCTCACATTTCACACTCTTCTCCAGTTTGGATTCCATATTTTCATTTTAAAGTGAACTTTAAGCTTGAAATTTCAAGCAGAACTAATAGAGCAGGGAACATTATCTGAATAAACCTGTCCTGATAACATAAATGCGCTGTTGAATATACCCAAATAAATTAAAGTTATCCAGATGAGTTTCTCAGATAATTTTAGGACAGCCTCGTGGCATGGACAGGCTTATCTGAGCAACTTGTCCAGATAACTAGGAATATTGGAGTTAACTAGCTAAAATGTCCAGCCAATCAGCCCCACCCCTGGAATGCCCCAGACGTATCCAGCTATTTTTGAGCCCAGATAATGACTTTGCCAGCTAAGTCAGAGTCGATGAATGTCATGGACATTTGGAAAAAACGGCGGTGGTGTCCGACTAAGACCAGAACTTAGCCAGACAAGCCATCTAAATGTGGACGTCAAAAGTTATTGGGAATCCACACACACAGATACAATGTGGTAACCTCGTAAATTTACATTTTTCCTTTGTAAAATAGGTTAATAGAAACAGAACAAAATAGGATCCTGATCTTCAAAGTGACCCTTGTGCATAAAACTTTATTTATTTATTTAAAACATGCATATACCACAATTGGCAAAGTTCTATACAGTTTACAATAAAACAAACAGTAAAAAACATAAAGCAAACATTCAAAACAATGACATAATAGCAGCAGGGAATAAAAGAACACATAAGTGGCACTGTGAAACTCCTGAATCAGTGGACATAAACTGATTTCTCATATACTTTTACAAACATTGGGATAAGTGTAGAGCTGGGGCGGGAATATGCCTTTCATGCGTACTTTTGTATCTTTGAAAGTATACATGCAAGTTACAACGCAAAAAATCATGCCCTGCCTGCAGCAGGTATAACCTGAGTGGACAGTCCCGTGTATACCAGGCTAATTAAGGAAGGATCAGCAATCACACCTTTAGTAAAGAGGCAATCATAATAAACAAAACAGTGGAATAGACCAGATCCATTGTAAAGGAAAGGGTTATATTTATTATCTGACTCCCCTATTGTTAAAGTGATATAATACACAACATTTCACTACAACTTAGAAAAGCCTTATAAGAAATAAACATGGGGGACAACCTGCATGAAGCAGTAATTTACTAGGGATGTGCAGAGCAAAATTTTATGTTCATATTTTTTATGTCCGAAAGGGGTCCCACTTGCGGCCAATATGCGACATAAAAAAATCCAATGAGTTGGGTATATGTACATATGTGCAAAAAAAAAATTTAAACCCCCTCACCCTCCTTAATCCCCCCCCCCAGACTTACCACAACTCCCTGGTGATCGAGCGAGGAGTGAGGACGTCATTTCTGCAATCCTTGGCGAGAAGCATGTGACGTCGGTGGCACGTCGAGTGATGCGGCGTCACGTGATTCCCGGCTCGTTCGCGCCGGACGGCTCGTTCGGCCCAAAAAGAACTTTTGGCCAGCTTGGGGGGCCTCCTGACCCCCCCCAAGCTGGCCAAAAGTTCTTTTTGGGCCGAACGAGCCGTCCGGCGCGAACGAGCGGGAATCACGTGGCGCCGCGTCACTCAGATCGCGACGTCACGTGATTCCCGGCAAGTTCCGCAGCCGGACGGCTCGTTCGGCCCAAAAGAACTTTTGGCCAGCTTGGGGGGGCCTCCTGACCCCCCCAAGCTGGCCAAAAGTTCTTTTTGGGCCGAACGAGCCGTTTCCGGCGCGAACGAGCCGGGAATCACGTGACGCCGGCGTCACTCGACGTGCCGCCGACGTCACATGCTTCTCGCCAAGGATTGCAGAAGAAATGGCGTCCTCACTCCTCGCTCCATCACCAGGGAGTTGTGGTAAGTCGGGGGGGGGGGGGATTAAGGAGGGTGGGGGGGTTTATATTTTTATTTTGGCTCAACAATCGCGATTTCCCACATATCGAACATATCTATGTTCGATATGTGGGAAATCCGATCGTTTATGTCGAATCAATTTTTTAAGTAAAAAAAAATATGAGTTGCGTTTTTACTAATGCGGTCAATCCGAATGCACACCCCTAGTAATTACTAGGGGTGGGAAGAAGAAAAAATTTGGTTTGTTTTTTTTGTTTTGTTTTGGGGGGTTTGGTTTCCCATGAATTTCATTTTGTCTAATGGTTATTTTTTTTATTTAGTTTAAAAAAAAACCCCACAAAAAAACAAAAAGAAACGGGGCCTCCCAAAGCCTCCTATAGCCCTCACCCTTCCATCCCACCTGAAAAAATGCCAGGGCCTTCACTTACCCGGTCTGGGTATCCATTGCCAATGCCTATGCCAAGCCAAAGCCTGGGCGTTGAATACAGCCTCGGCTGAGATTGTAGAGACCTACAGCGGCCCAGGCTGACACAAGACCGAGGCTTCTGCTTAGGCCTAGATGTTGGGACCAAGCTTTGAGGCCTGGTCCTGATTCTTAGGCCCATACCAAAGCCTCGGCCTTGAGTAGGACAACCCCTCTACCCATGTTCTTCCTTTCCTATGTGTTTTATATCTTTTGGAGTGTGGCAGGCACAGCTAGTCTGCTTCTAATTCCTTCCACTCCACGTCTTCTCTACTAGGATGCATCTAATCTAAACAACAAACACTTGGGGGCAGGGGGAGGAGCAATGGACAGGAATAAACATAACTTTTAATTTTTCTGCATACTGCAGCCCAGCGGGATGGATGGGAGGCAAACAAGGTGTCCTAGAGCAACCACAGGGTCTCTCCTCAGTGGTTATCTAAAGGGACTACCCACTGAATGACCCTCCTTCTCCAGACCTAAGGAGGAAGAGGGGCAGAAAAATGCTGCTATGGAGTACCGGGGTGTGCATTCCCCATGTTGAGTCCTAGTTGCATGTGTGTGTTTCTGGATGTTCTTCCTGTGTGTGCATAAGAACATAAGAAATTGCCATGCTGGGTCAGACCAAGGGTCCATCAAGCCCAGCATCCTGTTTCCAACAGAGGCCAAACCAGGCCACAAGAACCTGGCAATTACCCAAGATCCCATGCTACTGATGTATCTTAATGAGGTTTATTTTTTGTCTTAAACTGTTTCTCTTTATTAGTTCCTATAAAATATGGTGATCATGCAGCACTGGGAACAGCTGTTCTCCATTTTGCATAAAGCAGTTACCATAAAACTTGCTGCTGACTGATGAAGCAAGAGGTAAACAAAAATCCAAAGGCACTGGAAAAAAAATATTCACTAACAATAATAAACTCTTTCTGCTTGGGGACCCTATTCTCAAAGGTATCAACTCGAGGGAATATTTGGAGGGGGGAGGACAGGAGATCTGCATGATGGGTTAAGTTATGGAGATTTGTATGTTCATCTACCCAAGAACCAACAAGAAGAATAACAAAAGCTGGCATGGATAAGTGGGCAAGCTTCTATGGCTAGCATCTGGTATGCTATACAGTATAGTATATTCTCAGCAGTGTGGAAAGGAAAACTGGGCAGTCAAGATGGACCCAACTGCCTGTCTTTGTCTTCCGTCACTTCCAATATTGCTTGGTTACTAGCAAAGAGAGGCACAGTGCAGACTTCTCTCACTACTGCACCTTGCCTCTATTTTGAAGGGACCCCCCTAGCAGGAGTCTGAAAATAACTCTGTATCCGTAATCACTCAATAATCTCAGTTGATGTTGACAATAGGCGTGTATCTTTGTAATAAAGATTTGCATTTAGTTTAATTTGCAAATTTGTTTCAGCCCTGTATCATTGTCAGCACAACACCAGAGCATTCGCCCAGCATTTCCTACCACTTGCCATGCTTTGAAATAGCAACAGAAAATATTGCACACCAAAGAAAGGGAGAAGTATTTTTAAAAAGTAACTTTGCCAAGCACTGGGACATGGAGCACTATTGCCTTCTTCATTAATTTTCCTCAGTGCGGGTTCCCTGTTTCCAGTTCAATTGTTTCTATCTGCAGCTTTCTTGAGAGATGCGATTGACCTTTAAGTTCCAGGCAGCTTTTTACATTTGCCCGGCATATCCATAGGAATGTTTTGGGTGGTGGGGGGAGAGAGAGGGGTGATAAAGAAACTACAGGCCTTTTATGCCCTTTAATTCCCCTATAACACAACAGAAAGTGAAGGAGAGCAAGGAAATCAATTGTATGTTATCCCTTGCTGAATTTCAGCAAACATTGTGTCACAAAACCAATGCCAAGAAATGGAGTATAGATTTTCTGCTGACATTTGTAAAGTGTTTTTGTGTCAAAGAACGTTTCTGATACAGCAAAAAGGTTACAGTTTAACAAATTAAAGCAAATGTTTCTTTAAAACTGACATGTTGGTCATTTGGGTTAATCTAAATGGCAACTCCTTCTTCTAATAAACTCTTAACATGACCTACAAAAGCCGAGCCTCCTCATACCATTTCAGCAAAAGTCATTGCCTGTATGTCAAAAAAAAAAAAAATGCATAGATCAGTCCGTGCTCTGTACTATGGGCAGCTTGTACCCATGGGTTTAGTGAACAAAGAGGTGGAAAGGTGAATTACTAAAGTACAAGCAGCATGCCTTTATTGCAAGTTTGCCATGTATTAAACAATCTTATCACCAGGAAGTACATTTTTTTTTCTCAAAAATTCTTTGATCTGAAACTATGTGCCATCAGTGAGGTAAATTTTCAACAAATCACTGAGTAGCCAAGATAGCTGAGCATTTTTAATCGACTAATTCTAAGGTTACGTTTCAGCCGCAGTCTAGCAAGATAGTTTGTGGCACAACATTAGTGTAGCTATAATTTAGCTGGCTATAAAACTGCTGAGGGGCTTTAAGAAAATCTAGTCTAGATGGCCTGATCCTCTATTCGACCCAAGACACTGTTGAAGAGAAAGCCCTGACCTCTGCAATCATAGAAACATAGACATAACATAGAAATATAGAAATGATGGCAGAAACAGACCAATGGTCCATTCGGTCTGCCAACAAATTTATGGTCATTTCTGTTGAGCCTTACAGGATCCCCATTCTTATCAGTTTCCCATGCCGTCAAATTCAAGGCCCTTGTTGGTTGCTGTTAGACTCCAATTCCTTGTTACCTTCTGCTGCAGAAGCAGAGAGTAATGTTAGAGTTGCATTAGGAGTTTCAGGCTTATTGGTTAAGGGAAGTAACAGCCGCATCAGCAAGTTACCCCCATGCTTATTTTCCCCATCAGTTTCCCTCTCCCTTCTGACCCTGATGCGCAACAGGAAGACAAAACCCCAGCAAGCACTGCTCTCCCTCAGACATGGTTTTTTTTTCCATTTTCAGTCTTTCTAGTTTCTCACAAACCCTTCCCTCCATTAATAGTGCAATATTTATTTTATTTATATATATATTTTTAGGCACTTTTTTTTTTGTCAGGCACCTAAATATAATCATAGGTACTGTAGGTATTTCCCTATCCCCAGAGGGCTTACAATCTAATTTAAACCGATATGATGTCGCTACTTATATGGATATAAAAAAAGTTAATAAATAAGAATAAATACCTGAGGTAATGGATGGTGAAGTGACTTGCCCAAAGTCACAAGGAGCAGCAGTGGCTTTGAACCCTGGCTTCCCCAGGTCATAACCCATTGCTCTAACCATATCTACCCCATTGTCATATGCACTCTTAGCAGCAATCAGCAGTTCATCAGCAATCCCATCTTCACTAAATACCAAATAGAAATATTTGTTTAGCTTTTCTGCTTTTTCCTTATCCTACTCGCGACATTATTCCTTTCCTCCTTTCGTTCTTACAGTCCCAAGTCTGTTCTTCCATCTTTCATTGACACCTCACTTTACATCTTTAGCTATCTTCTTCCACTTACATCTTTATCATCGTGACTACTTTTCCAGCCTCTTTTGCTTTCCCAGATATCCTTCCATGTGCTCCTCTTTCTGAGATCATTTGAACATTTTGAATGATAACTTTTTTGCACTTTCTTTTTCGGTCACCTCTTTTGAAAACCATATCAGTCTCTTTTTGCGCTTATTTGTGCTGACTTTCTTAATATAACAATGTGATGATCATTCTATAGCTCCATGTAGTATGATATACTGTTCTTCCATTTCATCTACCTCCTCCCACTCATTCGAGTTCTTTGCACCATGATTGTTAAATCAACTAATGCCCGCCTTGACATTAGAAATGCTTTCTCCATTTGAGTAACTGGTCCAGTTTTACTCCTTCCCTCATGGGTTCCAACACCATTAGTAAAGTTAAAATCTTTCACCAAAAACAATTCTCCATTTATTGACACTTTTTGGAAGTCTTTGAGCACAATTCTGCCCCCATTTTTCTGCACAAGTAGGAGTTCTGTAGACTTTGTGAGACTTTCCTCACTCCAAATGACGTCAAATCTTCAACCAAGGTGTACTGTGCTGTTCGTACATCTCACTCTACATGAGAAACTGGCCCCTAAACCTTAAACCACCACTATCACCTCACCTCGACCTATCAGGTAGCCTTCCTATAGAGATATAAATAGGTGCATACAGTGAGGACCTCCCCAGAGGTTCTCTCTCTCTCTCTCCCTCCCCCACACCAGAAATGGACAAAATGCAATTCCAAAAAATGAATTGTGTTATGGCTGTTTTGGACATATAGTACAGTTTAACGCCAGGGAAAAAGGTGTAGTTATTTCCCGTGTTAAAACCATGCAATAGCATGCATTATGCTATCGCACAGTACAATGTGGCCCCTTATTTAACTAAGTCCCACCCAAAACTCCTCCCTAATCCTGCCCCCCCCCCAAATTTGCATTTGCACTATGTGCTACAGAGTTTTTCACATGCAATATCGCATTATCACATGCATTAATGCCATAACGCATTTTGATGCATGACCCAATAAATCACTACAGTAATTAGCACTTTCTTCTAGTGTCTCTCAAAAGAAGCAAGATGCATTCAAAACAGTTATTCAGGCAAGTCACAATATTGTCCACTCTTGTTCTTTGTACTATATTTTACTTAACACCAATGCATTCTCTGAAATTGATGCTTTGTGCTGCTCTCTAACTTTAGTATCTTTTAACATGTTCTCTTATATAAATATAATTTTCTTCCTGCAATTCTGTTATGTATTTCTTTTGGGTTTGTTTTTTTTTAGTGAATGTCACTAGTGTCTGGCCAGACCTAGGCTGTTGTGAGAATGTAGGATGCTGTAGGATGCAAGGTGTGTAGGATGCTGTAGGATGCAAGGTGTGTTGTCTCTTATGCTCCAAATAGGTGCTTGAGGTGCTGATTGAGAGTGAAGCATTCCTGGCTTTGTTGCCTGGTTCTCTTCTCCTTGGTTGTTTTCCAGGAACTGCAGGAACAACCTATTGGCATGACTTTAAGAAAATCCAAAAGAGAATCTATCTGCCTCTCACCATATATCTTCTGGCAATCTAACAATGTGACCCTATTATGTGTGCAACAGAACCTACCATGTACTGAAATTCTAACTAATACAATAAAAGGATAAGCAAGTGTCCTTAACTACTGATCCTTTCTCTTCCTGTGAGAACAGAAAATACTTTAATTTTTTTCCAGTCAATCTTTGAAAATGTCCCACTCCTTCCTTGTGCAGAGAGGAGTTTGTCTGAATTTGGAATCTCCTTTAGAAGTCTGACTCTTTGCCTGGCTTGGTAAAAAAAAAAAAAACCAAAAAAAAAAAAACAATGTAATTGTCCTGCTTAATATCTTTTGACTGTTCACCAAACAGTAACACTGGCTCAAAACATTGATTTTTCTTCAATGAAATTACATCTCAGTACATAGAAGGCATCATAGGGTACAGTCACTTCTCACTGGTTCAGTCCAGCTTTTTTCCCCTTTGTCCCTTCTGGCAGAAAAGTTTCACACTGGGAGATAACTGGCTTCAGAGCTATGCAACACTCATGCATTTAATTCTCCCCTTCTGCTTGGAATCTGGACTTTACAGTTTTCCCAGTCACATTTTAAATTGTAAATCACTCCTGAATAGAACAGGTAAATTCTGCATTCCTGTTCATTTAATTATTATTCAATTTGTTTGTATTTCTTCCTTGACAGTGGATTTTCTTATTTTCATAGTCTCCTCCACTCTTTGACTTGCTCAAGCTTTGACAATGATAGATTTTCTCTCTCTGTTCCCACTATTCCTGTCTCAAACAAACAGGGTTTTCTCCTTTTCCCCTGATTCCAAGGCAGAGCTCCAGCTGTAAGCTCCTGCCTCTACACCAGACCAGTCTCTGTTTTTCCACAAGGAGGATTTCTGCCCTGGATGAGTTCACACAACAGAAAATAGTTCTTCACATAGTACTAATATATAGAGATGTGATTCGGCTGAACCTTTTGGTTTGGCCTTCGTTATCGGCCCGCCGTGGGAAATTTCATTTTCCCGCAGTTCGGGCCAATTTTATTTTGGCTGCCACTGAAATGAAAACCAAAACCCACCCCAACCCTTCAAATGTAATTAATTACAACCCCTCCATCTTTCTGACCTCCCAAAACTTGGCGAAAGTCCCCGGTGGTCCTGCGGGGGTCCTAGGAGTGATCTCCCACTCTCGGGCTATTGGCTGCCAGTAATCAAAATGGTGCCGATGGCCCTTTGCCCTTACCATGTGACAGGGGCTATCAGTGCCATTGGTTGGCCTCTGTCACATGGTAGGAGCAATGGACGGCTGGCGCCATCTTAAAAAATGGTGCGGGCCATCCATTGCTCCTACCATGTAACAGGGGCCGACCAATGGCACCGATAGACCCTGTCACATGGTAAGGGCAATGGGTCATCAGCGCCATTTTGATTAGTGGCAGCCAATGGCCTGAGAGGGGAAGATTGCTCCCGGGACCCCGCTGGACCACCAGGGACTTTCAGTAAGTCTTGGGGGGGGGATGTCGGGCAGGTCTTGAGGAGTCAGGAGGGTGGGGAGTTGCAATTAATTAAATTTGAAGGGTTGGAGTGGGTTTGGGGGTTTTTTTATGTGCCCTTTCTCCCCCCCCCCCAAAAAAAAACCCAATAAGAAAACCACACAAAATTCCGTGGGTTTTCCTATCATTTCATTGCCCCCCCCCCCCCGAAAACACAACAAAATAGGAAATATCATCTTTATTTCCTATTTCATTGCAAACAAATGCACATCCCTATTAATATATCCTTAAACACTTCTTACTGGACTCCTCTATAACCTCCTTAAGCTGGCAGAAGTCTGACAATTAATATCATCCAGTTAAAACTTCTGTTATGCACAGTTCTAAACTCTTATGAAACAAGTCAATGTATAGATTCTTCCACAGCCTTTTCACAACTCCCCCTTCCCCAAAAAACTAAGCATAAGGCTTTCTTGCAGCTAACATCAGCATCCATGCAAATTAGCCTGTCACAGAGGAACTACTGACACGCAGAACCTTGTGGTGCATTCTGAATGGTGCAGTTCCTTGATCTCCCATAGATTTGTATTGGCTCCAACTGCTTCCTGTGAAACACCATCCAACTGTATCTTCTAAAACTTTTTTAAAGCTTTGCTTTGAAATAAAAATTATAGGAAGGAATTTCTCAATGCTTGCTTACATCTAGGCTGGCACTGGGTTCAATACATTTTTTCTGTTTTTTTCCAGAGTGATTTGCATTACTGGAGATCTGTGCTGATGTCACTTCCTTTTCCCTTCCCTGCAGACCCTGCTGATTCAAAAGGTACAACTGCAGCTTTCTCAGTGCACTTTCTTTGTGGTTGTTTATTTTTTTCTGTGAGTCCTGCTTCCTCTGCAGCAAGAGGAGCTGAATCCCTTCTGATCTGATTTCTCAGCTGGTTGTAGCCTGCTTTTTGCTGTCCATTCAGAACCATAGAAGGCAATCAAGCATGAATGAGACAAGAGCATAGGCTCTCTCAGCCTGTCTTTCCCTGTTTTTAACCACTGCAGCATATCTGGGATTTCTTTCAACCAGGCATATAGAATGCAAGGATTTTTTTTTCACTTTGTTTACAATATTCAGCAGCTGCTACTTAGCTACATAAGTCCCACTTATCCAGTTAAAAAGCACTGAATGTGCTTTGAATATTGGGCTCCTAGTCTTTTCATCAGGTTTTGAGCCACGTATTGGAGTTGGTGATAAGAAATAGCATTTCCTCTCCTTATTATGAACAGGAAATACCTCAGAAGATGCTATGTCTCTGCCAGGTACCTAAGCAACTACCTTAATTGTTTTTTTTTGACCCAGCAGTGTTTATTCCTGCTCCTTTGAGCTTTAGTTTAGTTGGAACCAGGATTGGGATCTGGTGCCATAAACCTTCATTTGCAATTACTCATGGATTTTTTTTCTCCTATTTTATATCTGCTTCCAACTTACTTTAGTTCAGTCTTTACAGTCACTGTCCTCATCTGGGGCATGCAACATGTCTCCTTTCAAAACCCTTCAATCATGAGCCCTAATGCCAAGCACTAAGGGGCCGATACAATACAGTACGCTCAGCTGAGCACACAATAATCCACAGTTGGAGGTGGGTTGTGTAGGCATGTCCACAGCTCCTTATGCTATAAGGGGGTTAGAACCTCCACAACACGTGTTGAACGTGCCGGGAAACTAATAGCGCACATCACATGCAAATGCATGTCGATGAGGCTATTAGTTATTCACTCCTCATGCAGTAAAAAAATGTGCATCCAATATGCACATTTTTCCCTCAGAAATTAACGCCTGCCTGGAACACCTCAAAAAATGCCTGGAGCACCCCAAAAGGTTTTACAGAAAAGCAGAAAATACTGCTTTTCTGTACATCTTCTGACTTAATCATGGCAATATTAAGTCAGAGGAATGAAAAATTAATCTTTAGGGATGTGAATCGGGCTTCGGACGATTGAAAATATCGTACAATATTTTCAAAATCGTCAGAAATCGGGGGCTCCCCAAAATGATAGGAAAACCCCATGATATTGTTTGTGGGGGTTCTCTTATCATTTTGGGGAAGGGTGGGAAAAATGGCACACAAAACTAACCCATAAACCCACCCCGATCCTTTAGAACAAATCCCTTAGCTTCCCCACCCTCCCGACCCCCCAAAAAATGTTTTACAGATACCTGGTGGTCCAGTGGGGTTCCCGGGAGTGATCTCCCACTCCCGGGCCGTGGCTGCCACTAATCAAAATGGCGCCGATGGCCCTTTGCCCTTACCATGTGACAGGGTATCCGTGCCATTGGCCGGCCCCTGTCACATGGTAGGAGCATTGGATGGCCCGTGCCATTTTTAAAGATTGCGCCGGCCATCCATTGCTCCCTCCATGTGACAGGGGCCGGCCAATGGCACGGATACCCTGTCACATGGTAAGGGCAAAGGCCATCAGCGCCATTTTTATTAGTGGAAGCCGACGGCCCAAGAGCGGGAGATCGCTCCCGGGACCCCCACTGGACCACCAGGTACCTGTAAAATGTTTTTGGAGGGGTCGGGAGGGTGGGTGAAGCTAAGGGATTGGTTTTAAAGGGTCGGGGTGGGTTTTTTGTTTATCGGCTCGGGCGCAGCCGATAAACAAAACCTCGATCGGGCTGGACGAAAAAAAAAAAGCACAATGTGAATCAGAACTGGAATCTGAATTGATTTTTTTTAAGTGCCGGCAGTCAGGTTCAGGAAATGGATGCTCAGTTAACCAGCGTCTGTTTTCCAAACTTGTGGCAATACACCGATTTGGCAAATGGATGCCGATAAATTCATAGTCCGTTTTCTTAACTAGTAGACAGCCATGGACAGCTGACTTCTCCTGGGCGCCAGCTGTCATGTAGACACTAGGGGCCTCAATCGACTCTAGCACCTCCTTGACAGCACGACCCCTAATTTTAATATTGCATGGCGCTCCTAGGAGAGGTGCCTGGGGGTGCATTAGGAAAGTGGGCGCTGAACATTCAGTACCTTCTTTCACCACATTTTTTTTGAATTTATTTATTTATTTAAGTTCTTTTAATATACTGATGCTCAAGACAAGTCTTATCGAACCGGTTTACAATGAACAAGGGGAGAACCAATTAACAGAGCAGGCGTAGAAAAGTTACAATAAACAGGGAATGAATAACTTGGTCATTAGAAAAGAGGGATACATTAAACAGTAAATAATGAGTAGAGAACTGTTGATTAGATAATAAAGCTTGTACATACATTTCAGTATTGTCCCCTAGGTTTCACCATTGAATGATGGCTATGACATCCTTCTCCCCAGGGGTAGTGAATGCTGCTTCCACACATTCCTAGTCCTAGCAACCATAAACATTGAAAACTTGACACAATATAGGCAAAAATAAAAGCTGCGTGAATCACACAATATCAAAAAAGCTCCCACCATAAAACTCTATGAGTTAACTCATTCACCACTTGCTGAAACACATATTAATTTTTTGATAAAAAGAAAAGTCTTCAGAATCCAGCAAGTTGAATTTTAACTTGTCTCAGATGTTTTAATCACAGGTCAAAACCACAAAAACCAACCAAAATTGTATTTACTACAAAATACTTTTTAAATTATGATTTTTGTTTTTTTCTTTAAATTTCTCAAAAAAATGTATCTTATGATATCTTCTTAATTTCCTAAAATGATTTTACTATGCTGAACTGCCACACTGCTGAATGCTAGCATTTTGCAATACTGCTGCTTCAGGCAAGAAATCATGTGAGGAGGAATCTACAAAATATATGAAAAACAATTAGTTTTTGTAGAAAATATCATGCCATAAATAAAAATGCAGTATATACTCACAAGGAATAAATATCAGCAAAATTCTTATTTTCTTTTTCATGGAGTGACTCCCTCTCCTAATGAAATTCCTTATTCAAAAAACTGCCAATGCATGTGCACTGATCTTAAATGTGAGACCATGTATAAATCAATCAGAATAAGATGTAAAACATACCATATATTTATTATCTTATTGACTTTATGTGAATATAACATATTTATTTAAATTTTATGAATTTTTTTGGATAATAAAATAAAGAACCATAAATGAAAAAATCAAACCAGCAATCCAGGTAGTCTCAGCAACTATTAAAGAAACCTGGACTTAACCACTAGGCTATAGAAGAATGCTTCGCTGATGAAGTGTGATGCTGATAACATTTTTGTGTTATTTATAATTTAAAAAAAAAAGCCTCATTAATATTGCACTGTCAAGAAATCTTCAAAAATTAATAATATTATATCTCCATTTATATAAAATCATGAAACTATTCCAATTGTATAATGCACTCTGGACATATCCATAAAAATTATTTGCTTGTTGATGCCCAATAAGTGTTCACTTGATCCAACAGAAAATAACTTGCTCTTAATGTCTGGGTTATTGAGGGATGGAACCCATTCACATGAAAGAAACCCACTTAATAGAGTTGTTTAGTCAATGAGGTTCAATACTGTTGAGGTGGAAAATCCAGTGTTTCTCCAGTGAGTCAGCATAATATCCCGACCACCACCTCTTGTCTGTTTCTCAACATGGTCTAATATAAAGCATACAGTGGAGTGGAGAAGCTGAGCAGTATACTAGATGGTAGCAAACCAAATAAGGATGGTATAGTGCTAAAAGTTCTATGATTCTTGTAAGGGTGTGTGAATCAATCAGTTAATGAAGATACATTTCAGGCATTTTCAACTTTTATTCACAAATTACAGGAAAAGTTTTGGTCTCCCGACATGGACCATGTTTTACTGCATGGGCTGGGTCAGGAAGGACAGAGGCCCAAAAACTCAACTAGTTGTGTTATGTCCCAGTGAGTTACTATGTAGTCAGATCCATGCACATGCAAAGGAAACACTAGATATAGTTCATAACAAAACCTTGCAGAAATATTTCATAAACGGTGATCCAAGAACATGAATGAGTTCAATCAGGCAGCGAACAGCTGTCTAGAGAAAGCAGTTCGCTGTATGCAAGCATTCAGAAGGGGGGGGGGGGGGGGGCATGCCCGAGCCTGCACAGAAGAGGCCACCTGGAGCACTGATTGAAAATCACTTTTAGTTATTAAACAGATCACCTGCAAAGACAGAAGAAAAGAAAGAAGAAATCCAATGCATGCAGAAATTCCATAATACAATCAATAACCATAAGAAAAAGCTCCTTGGGGCTGATGCAATACAGTGAACTCAGCCGAGTACCCTGTTTAACTCAAAGTTGGACTTAGGTTGTGTAGGCACGTCCACAGCCCCTTATGCTAAAAGGGGATTAGCACCTCCACAATGAGCATCCAACGTGCTGGGAAACTAACAGTGCTCATCACATGTAAATGCATGTTGATGAGGCTATTAGTCACACCAAATGCAAAAAAAAATGCATATCCAATACGCACATTTTTGCGCTCAGAAATTAGCATCTGCCCAGAGCAGGCATTAATTTCCCAACACCCCCAAAAAGTTGTACAGAAAAGCAGAAAATAGTCAAAATACTGCTTTTTTGCGCATCCTCTGACTTAATAGCATGGCAATATTAAGTCGGAGGAATGAAAGATTAAAAAAACAAAATGTTAAGAAATGTGCCAGTGGTCAGGTTCAGGAAACAGATGCTCAGTTAACCAGCATTAATTTTCCAAACCCATGGCTGTGCACCAATTAGGAAAACAGATGCCAATAAATTCAGTGCCCATTTTCTTAAGCGGTGGACAGCCGACTTCTCCTGGGTGCCTGCTGTCAAGAAGGCACTAGGGGTGCACAATCGACCCTAGCGCCTCCTTGACAGCACGACCCCTAAATTTAATAATGCGCCTCAGGGCGCATTAGGAAAGTGGGTGCTAAACATTCAGCGCCCACTTTCAGTGCATTTGTTTGCATCAGCCCCCTTGTACTGGGTGACTCAGTCATCAGAGGCACTAAATTAGGAACTCTTTTTCAGGGAAACACTAAAGTTAAAAGCCTTCCAGGATCATCGGCCGGTAGGAATGCTATTCAAATAGTCAAAGTGATCAAAGAAGAAAGCAAAGACTCTAAAATTGATATTATCATCCATCTGGGAACCAGCAACCTTGCTAGAAACAGCATCCAAGTGGTACAGAGATTTTCAGTCTCTTGCAAAGCAGATTAGTCACATGGCGAAAACCATTGCCTTTTCAGAATTATCTGTTCATGGAAAAGGGAAAGAGAGGCTAAGACCTATAGATAACTTCAATGCATTGCTAAAAACTTGGTGTAAGGAGCAAAGTTTTGTATATATTGAAGGCTGGGGCCATGTATGGAACAGTTAAAGGCTTTATATCAAAGATGGCTTACATCTGTCTGCGACAGGAAAAAACATCCTAAGAAATGAATTCAAATCCTATACCATAAGGCATTTAAACTAGAAGATGGGGGTGGCAGAAGGAAATTAGAATGTCACCCCCAGAATACAAATACAAAGGAAATGGGTGAAGTGGATAACAAAAGTCTGCTGAATAAGGCACAAAATAAGTCCAAGAAAAGCAGTAACCTGAACAAGAGAAGCTGGAAAAGTATGAGCACAAATGCTCATAGTCTGGGCAATAAAATCCCAGACCTGCAAGCCCTAATAGTGGAGGTGGACTTGGACATTGTTGCTGTCAAAGAATGTTCACAGAATCTCATGATTGGGATATGGCCATACTAGGCTATAACTTGTTAAGGAAGGAAAGAGAAGGCAAAAAATGAGGAGGAGTAGCTCTTTATGTAAAATAAAATATCCAAGCAACTGGGCTGCAAGAAAGATGGGGTAAAGAAGAGTATTATGGGCCATCCTAAAAAAATGCATCCTTTTTTACTGGATGGTTTACAAGCCTCTGAATCAAATGGAAGAACTAGACGGAGATCTGATTGAAGACATGCAAAAGATGGTAAAGAAGGGAGAAGTGTTGATTGTTGGAGATTTTAGTCTGCCAGACGTAGACTGGAGAATTCCTTCTGTGAAATGTAACAGAAGAAGAGAGATAGTGAATGCCCTGCAAGGTTTCTGTTCAAACAAATGCTAATGGAATGTACAAGGGAGGGAGCTATACTTGATTTAGTGCTCACTAATGGGGATAATATCTCTAATGTTCGGGTGGGTGGCCACCTCAGACCATTGATCATCAAATGTTATGATTTGATATCACAAATAGGATATGGAGAAGTTACTAGGGATGTGAATCATTTTTTGACGATTTAAAATATCGTCCGATATATTTTAAATCGTCAAAAATCGTTAGAGGCGTGATACAATAGGAATTCCCCCGATTTATCGTCAAAAATCGTAAATCGGGGGAAGGGGGAGGGCGGGAAAACCGGCACACTAAAACAACCCTAAAACCCACCCCGACCCTTTAAAATAAATCCCCCACCCTCCCGAACCCCCCCAAAATGTCTTAAATTACCTGGGGTCCAGTGGGGGGGTCCCGGTGTGATCTTCCACTCTCGGGCCACGGGTGCGTTAATCCTCTATCATTTCCTCTATCCAGTTCTCATCACCCCCTACATGTACCCCTATTCCGTGGTCCGACCACTCACTCATCGAGACTCGGCTCTCCGTTAGTACCATCACCACTTGCAACCACCCACAAAATAACTCTTTCTCCTACTGCAAAACTTGCTCCTCTAAAGAGCTAACCACAGCACTCACTGAATCCCTAAACAAACTTGACTGCTCTTCACCCGAAGCTGCACTCAACTCCTGTGATAACCTTACCCTTGACATAGCCAACAATCTATGCCCACTCATCACCCGCAATCAACACTCTACACCCTCCAACAACAAACCTTGGTACACAACAGAACTGCACCAAATGAAACACAACCTTAGAATGAAAGAGAGAGTATGGCGCAGACATCCTACCACACAGCACTCCTCTGCCTACAAATCATACCTACACATATACCGCCTCGCCATTCAACAAACTAAACACAACTACTACGCCTCCAAGATACACCAATACGCCTTCAACCCCAAAGCCATCTTCTCTTATGTTGCAGCTCTCACCAAACCCCCCACACACACCAACACTGAAGAAGAAGCCAGCGCAAAATGTGAAGAACTAGCCCATTTTTTCCATAACAAAATTGCCAATTTACTCCTCCTGTTCCCCCGACAACCACTTTCATGCCCACCACCTCATCATCCACCAATCTCCCCCTCCCCCTTAAAAACTCACTCAACGCAATCGACACTACCTCCTCCAAGAAGATTGAGTCCATCCTTAAAAGGATTAAGCCTGCATCCCACCCATCCGACACCATCCCCACTAAATCCCTCCTCTCCGTCCCCAACATCATTGCAAAACCCATAGCAGATAACATCAACTGCTCTCTATTCACCAGCTCAGTCCCTGATTCCCTAAAAAATGCAGTTGTTAAACCCCTCCTCAAGAAGCCCACTCTTGACCCCAATGACCCAGCCAATTACCGTCCCATCTCTAACCTCCCCCTCATCGCTAAATTCTTGGAAAAGGTAGTCAACACCCAGCTAATGGACTACCTCGAAGATAACAATATCCTTCACTCCTCCCAGTTTGGATTCCGCAAAAATCTCAGTACAGAAATCCTCCTCCTTTCCCTCACAGACTTCCTCCTCTCAGGCCTTGACCAAGGTCAAAATTATCTCATTGCCTTCCTTGACATCTCTGCGGCTTTTGACACAATAAGCCACAAACTTCTCATATCCCGACTAACCGATATTGGCATCTCTGGCATTGCCCTCCTCTGGTTCAGATCTTACCTATCCAACAGACGTTTCTGTTACATTTAGGCAATGGTCCGGTGTTGTGAACACCAACTTCAGGTGGAGAGAGACAGGGATAGCTGGAAGGTCTCTGATGATGGCTGAGAAGGAATGATGCAGGCAGGAGTGTATGGAACTGGGCGATGGCTGTGATGAGAGTAGCAGAATACTGGCTGGGAACAAAGTCAAAGTCCATGCAGGGTCAGGGCAGGCGGCAGGCAAACCAAGGTCAAGGTCCAGGCAGGGTCAGGCCAGGTAGCAAGCAACAGAGTCAAAGTCCAGGCAGGGTCAAGGCAGGTGGAAGGCAACAGTGTCAAAGTCCAGGCTTCTCGGTCAAACTAGGCACTTCTGAATCCACCCACCTTACCCTCACTCAAGGAGTGCCTCAAGGTTCTTCCCTCTCTTCCACCCTCTTTAACATCTACCTCCTACCACTTTGTCACCATCTGTCAGATCTTGGTCTCAAATTCTACATCTATGCAGATGACATCCAAATCATCATCCCACTCCGTGAGTCTTTATCCGCAACCCTCAGCTTCTGGGAGAAATGCCTTTCTTCCCTAAACTCTCTCCTCACCTCCCTGCAACTCGCCCTCAACTCATCTAAAACTGAGATCCTCCTCATCCACAACCAACAAACCTTCAAGCTCATTCCCCCCAACAATACCGCTGCCATTTCCCTCACCTCACAGCCCCCCATACGAAACCTTGATGTCTTAATTGACCCACATTTGAACCTAAAAAAACATATTAGCTCCGTCCTTAAAGGAGGTTTCTACAAACTCAATATCATAAAAAAGCTCAAACCCCTTCTACACACACATGACCTCAAAACTGTCATCCAAGCCACCATATCATCTAAGCTCGACTACTGCAACTCCCTATATCTAGGCCTCCCCTACTCCACCATCAAACCTCTACAGATGCTGCAAAATGCTACAGCAAGAATAATCAATAATACACGCAAAACTGACCATATAACCCCCATCCTCAAAAAACTACACTGGCTTCCTATCTCATCCTCATCCTCTTCAAAACACTCACTATCATACACAAATCGATCTACAAAAATAACTCCTCCTGGCTCAGTGACCCATTCCAACTCATACAATCTGCTCGCCCCTCCAGAGCAAACCTCAAATGCATCCTGCAAGTCCCACCCCTCAAGAAGGCCAGACTCACAGCAACAAGGGACCGTGCTCTCTCAATAGCTGGCCCAACTCTCTAGAACTCTCTACCTTCCAACCTCCGCCTGGAATCATGCCCATTTAAATTCAGGAAAATGCTAAAGACATGGCTTTTCCACCAGGCATTTCCAGATTAACAGCATTCTTTCCTGCTCTCTCTTCTCACCCTTCACCCTCCCCTCCCCTCTCCCTCTGCTAAAGTCTTGGCTATCCCACCAGGCACCCCTAGACTATCTGCATTTCCCCCTACCCACCCTCTCTCCCACCCTGTCCTTGCCCTCTCCCATTTCCTTACTGCACGCATCCAGTAACTCTGTACATATGTTTTTACTGTCTAAAGTATCCAGTAGGGGTGTGCATTAGGTCCCTACGTATTGGCAATTTGCAACGGATGTTACCATATTCGTTGTTTTCGTGGGGAAGCGAAACGTATCGCGATTCTCCACGAATACACTACTCTTCGCCGAATTATTCGGCCGCCTAAATAAATCAATTTAAACAAACCCCCCATCCTCCTGATGCCCTCCCCCCCAAGACTTACCAAAACTCCCTGGTGATCCAGCAAGGGGTCCGGGAGCCATCCCCTGCACTCTCACACCCTCGGTGCCGGTTTCATCATGACACCGATAGCCGAATGGCGCCATTTTGAATACTGGCAGCCGATCGCCTTTGCCCTCACTATGTCACAGGGGCCAACAGTCGGTCCCTGTGACATAGTGAGGGCAAAGGTGATCAGCGCCATTTTTAGTACTGGCATCCGATGGCCGGAGTGCAGGAGGTAACTCCTGGACCCCCACTGGACTTTTGGCAAGTCTTGTGGGGGTCAGGAGGCCCCTCAAGCTGGCCAAAAGTCCCTGGGGGTCCAACGGGGATCCCGGAGCGATCTCCTGCCCTCAGGCCATCGGCTGCCAGTAATCAAAATGGTGCCGATAGCCTTTGCCCATACAATGTCACATGGGATACCGGTGCCATTGGTCAGCCCCTGTCACATGGTAGGAGTACAAGATGGCACCAATGGCCATGTGACAGGGGCTGACCAATGGCACCAGTAGCCCCTGTGACATAGTAGGTCAAAGGCTATCGGCGCCATGATGAAACCGGTACCGAGGGTATGAGAGTGCAGGGGATGGCTCCCAGACCCCCCGCTGGACCACCAGGGAGTTTTAGTAAGTCTTGGGGGAGTCAGGAGGGTGGAGGGTTGTAGTTAATTTTAATTTTAGCTGGGACACAAATAGAAATCGCCGTATTAACGCATCGGGGCACCATACGGCCGAATGCAACATATCTGCTCCCCAACGAATCCGAATCCCAAATGCAACGTATAGCATCCCTCTGCACATCGCTAGTATCCAGTAACTCTGTAAATATGTTCTTACACTAACTAATGTATCCTGCACCGCGTTTAATTCCTTTCTCAGGCTCCCCTTTAGAGCTGTCTAGCTTTTGATTTTGGGTTGTCCTCTACTCCTGTCCCTGTTTATTGTATTTTCTACCTCCAGTTACAATGTAAACCGATATGATGTGTATTTTAATGTCGATATAAAAAAGCTGTTAAAATAAATAAATAAATAAATAAATGTCATGGCTAATTCAGCCCTGCATGTGAACAAAAAAAGCAAGTTTGCTTATTGTAAATTATGTTCTCTGTAGACAATAGGATGAATTAGCCAAGCTAAGTATCCACCTGCCTCTCTGAAATGTTGACAACCTTACCTAACTAGACTTAGCTCTAAAATCAACTGAGGCGGCTCACAAGGCAATGCCCATGTGAATTCCCGTACATGTTCAGTAGAGAATAGAGATGTGAATCGTGTCCTCGATCGTCTTAATGATCGATTTCGGCTGGGAGGGGGAGGGAATCGTATTGTTGCCGTTTGGGTGTGTAAAGTATCGTGAAAATCGTTAAAATCGTGAGCCGGCACACTAAAACCCCCTAAAACCCACCCCTGACCCTTTAAATTAGATCCCCCACCCTCCCGAACCCCCCCCCTCCCCAAATGCCTTAAATTACCTGGGGGTCCAGCGGCACACTAAAACACGGCACACTAAAACCCCCTAAAACCCACCCCGACCCTTTAAATTAAATCCCCCACCCTCCCTAACCCCCCCCCAAATGCCTTAAATTACCTGGGGGTCCGTAGCGGCGGTCCGTAGCTAGCTTAAATTACCTCCGTAGCCTTAAATTACCTCCGTAGCGGCGGTCCGTAGCTAAATCGGGGGAAGGGGGAGAGCAGGAAAACCGGCACACTAAATCGTGTAGTCTTCAGCCGGCGCCATTTTGCAAAATGGCCGCCGCAAAATGGCGGCGGCCATAGACCAAAACGATTCGATGCAGGAGGTCATTCCGGACCCCCGCTGGACTTTTGGCAAGTCTTGTGGGGGTCAGGAGGCCCCCCCAAGCTGGCCAAAAGTTCCTGGGGGTCCAGCGGGGGTCCGGGAGCGATCTCCTGCCGCGAATCGTTTTCCGTACGGAAAATGGCGCCGGCAGGAGATCGACTGCAGGAGGTCGTTCAGCGGGGGTCGCTGAACGACCTCCTGCAGTCGATCTCCTGCCGGCGCCATTTTCCGTACGGAAAACGATTTGCGGCAGGAGATCGCTCCCGGACCCCCGCTGGACCCCCAGGAACTTTTGGCCAGCTTGGGGGGGGCCTCCTGACCCCCACAAGACTTGCCAAAAGTCCAGCGGGGGTCCGGAATGACCTCCTGCGTCGAATCGTTTTGGTCTATGGCCGCCGCCATTTTGCGGCGGCCATTTTGCAAAATGGCGCCGGCTGAAGACTACACGATTTAATGTGCCGGTTTTCCTGCTCTCCCCCTTCCCCCGATTTAGCTACGGACCGCCGCTACGGAGGTAATTTAAGGCTACGGAGGTAATTTAAGCTACGGACCGCCGCTACGGACCCCCAGGTAATTTATGGCATTTGGGTGGGGGTTCGGGAGGATGGGGGATTTAATTTAAAGGGTCGGGGTGGTTTTTAGGGGGTTTTAGTGTGCCGTGTTTTAGTGTGCTGCTGGACCCCCAGGTAATTTAAGGCATTTGGGGGGGGGGGTTCGGGAGGGTGGGGGATTTAATTTAAAGGGTCGGGGGTGGGTTTTAGGGTGTTTTAGTGTGCCGGTTTTCCTGCCCTCCCCCTTCCCCCGATTTACGATTTTTTGACGATAAATCGGGGGAATTGGTATTGTATCGTGGCCCTAACGATTTTTGATGATTTAAAATATATCGGACGATATTTTAAATCGTCAAAAAACGATTCACATCCCTAGTAGAGAACAAGCTCTATTTGCTTAGAGAGAGTCTGTTTGGTGCTGCTAGATAACGTCACCTACATGTAATGGCTAATTCATCCTGCAGTTAACGGAGAACACCATTTACGGTAAGCAAACATGCTTTTCTTTTCCTCCAAATGTACCCTCAAGTTAATATCTTTGATAATAGGGTTTCCAAGCAGAAAGAGTTTTCCATTCTTAGGGCATTTTTTGATAGTGTCTTTAGAATTTTGCATACTATTTAATTTAGCCATTTACTTAGCATTTATATGCTGCATTATACAACAATCCAAGTGGCTCACAGAATCACATTCATAAGATACAAACATAAAATTTATTCACAAAATAAAACAAAACATAAACTTAAAACACAATAAATCAACAATAATACCTGTGGGCCAGCCAAGTAAACTTTTAGGCTGGAGACATAAGGTACATTGATACCAGCCTTCTTTCTTAAATATTCCATATTTATAACAGAATCAGCATTCACCAAACTGTAAGCTGTTTACCACCATTAGTATATTTCACACAACAACACTTTCGGACAGAGACGTGTCAGAAGTTGCCTTCTCTTGGAGATGCGGGGCCTGTCTGTTCCCAGCTGGGTCTGTACTCTTATTCCTCCTCCTTGGGAACCTGCCCCCAAAGCTACTTGCCTCTCTGGCTTTTAAGGTGGAAAACAAGACCATTTTTTTACATGAAAACTGAAAGATTATTAGCACAAGTAATTCCAAAAGCAAGAAAAATTTCCTTTTAATAATCACTAAAATTTTCAGTTAATATTTCTAGGTCACTAGCAGGTGATCATTCATTTAAAATGCAAGGATCCTTTTCCTTTAGGTCACTTTAAGGTTCCTTTAAGGAAAATACCTATTTTAAACCAATTAAACAAGCTACATACTATACCTGAAACTGCCCAGTTTTCTAAAACAAGGACTATTGTTCTGTTGATGCAGGCATTCTCTGGGTCATGTAGCTGGGTAACATGCACTAAATCTGCATAGCTTAAATTGGTTTTCAAACTTGGAGGTTGTTTTATTATTAATTCTTCATTTGTAACTGAGCCGGACCCTGACAACTTGCACTTTGGGTATATATTAAATCATACCCATTCCAGAATACTCCCAAAACATGTATTATTTATTCAGCTAATTTTTAGCCTGATAATTACTGGGGATATTGAGAATACTTGTGAGTTATCTAGCTAAATTCCTTTGAATATCGATCTCAAAACTGTATTAAAAATATTCTTCGGGCTTTATTTAAAAAAATGAAATCTGTACAAAGCCTATACATACAACCATAAAAATGGATTACAAATCCCCCACCACTAGTAACCTCCACCCAACCTCCTCTCTTTTCTCCACCCAGTGTCCAACATCCCCCTCTCTCTGCTGTCTCCCACCCCCTCTCTCTCTTTCCCCCCTCCCACCACAGTGCTCTTGTCTCTCTGCCCCCTCCCTCCCCCCAGTAGGTTAGACCTCAGGCTGAACCAGGCCAACAAAAAATTCTCCCTAGCCTGCTCAAACCAGAGGGTTATGTGCTTGAGGAGGGGACAGAGAGGCTGAGATTCCTGTTTAGAAAGACTACCCACCCAGAAAACCATACTTACATATATATATTCTTATGTCAGCTTTTAAGCAGCATTATCCACCATGATCACGGTGTGACCTACCTTCAGGCCATGATAGGGGGAAAGACATTCAGCACCTGATAACCCGGAGGCTGCAGCAGGATTGCCAGTATGGCTCCTGCATCAGCAGTTCCGATGGACAGCAGATGGCTGTGGCTAGCTTGGGACTGTTAAACACGATGTGCAGGCACAAATCAAATCTTCTGCGCCTGCTATGGTACTGCCAAATGATTGGCTCCAGTTTCATGGCAAAAACAAAAACAAAAAATGTGCCGGACATAGTGTACATGAGCAGAGGGAAATCTGCCCCCACCTCCCAGCTGCCAACGGTCTGACCTGCCTGCCACAATGGCATCTGACGTCAGCCATGAAGGCCCGACACGTTGCCCTTATTGATACACTAACTTGCGACATCAGGTCTTCAATAAGGATGTTGGCTGGTAGTGGCCAATAGATGCAACTGGTGCAGAGCTGGCAGGGGAGATGGGACCATGAGGCTGGAGATGGAACAGTCATGCTTGGGATAGGGGGAACTGGGCACTGGAAGACAGCCAGAAGATTAGATGATGGTGATGAACTCACAGATCCTCATGATGCCACTGTTTCAGGTTGGTGGTACACAGCACACTCCTTTTCTAAGTGGGTGATGTCCGTGCACTACTGTGCACCACAGACAGTACGCCGATGCATATAGGACCAGTTTACCTCATTGTTCCCCTCCTCTTGACCAGCTCATTTTGACTTCACAATCTCTAAGGGTGCAATTCATGCAATTGCAAGCACAAAAATATTTGGCAACTTCAATAAATACAAATATTCACATCCTAAGTTTGAAGCTGATGGCTGAGAAGCACTGGTTATCTCACAAAAGATGCTTAAATCCCACACGTGCTCATTTTGTATTGACCTGATGGAGGGAGCTTAGCTCTCTAAACCTTGTCACAAATAAAAAGGTCTCATCTATAACAGTATATGTTAACAGTTTTGCAAATGCAAGTAGCCTGACATGGTAACCACACTAGTCACAAAAGACTTAAATTCAAAAAGGAAAAAGGCTGCCTACTGTTGTCATTGTTATGCTGGGCCATATCCTTGGCTGATCCATTATGGAGGGGTTTGTGCGTGAACTGTTAGGAATATTTACACAATTGGCAGGAGCATCCCCAATAATGCTAAGTTCAATACTCTCAAAGTGAAATATAGCTTTGCATGTTGGCATAAAAAGGTGCTGTAAATACAGATATGGTGCAATCCATTTAGTTACTGACAGCATAAAAATGTTTGAAAATGTATTTTATAATCATCAAGCCAAAATATGGGATCACTTAAGTCCTATTGACCAAAAACAGTCTATTAAAAGTATGGTCATCCAGTACATAGAAAAAAAAAACCACACACATTTTTTCCCACTTTGAGAAAGGTGTTGGAAGCCAGCAAATCTCTTTAATACAAACAGATTATTATTTTTTAACAGCACAGCTTGACTCTTTCAAGAACAGCTGGATAAGAATGATTTTAATCAGAGCTTGTAATATAATGGATTCTTCTGTAACCCTCCCTTTACAAGGGTGCTCATGCTGAGCACTGACCCAAGAATTGCAGGTTTGGGGACATGGGTTCTCTGATGGGTACAGATAAACCTGTGGAAACCTAAAGAGGATCATGCTAAAAAAAAAAAAAAAAGCAGCCTACACCAGCTGTTGTGTTGAAAACAAGAATAGAGTTTACTGCCGAAAACTGTACAAAAATATACATAGTCTAGAGTAAAAAGATCAAACCAGGAAACAGTTCTTTAAGATTCTTTGTAAACCGGTTTGATTTGCATCTAATGTAGGAAGATCGGTATAGAAAAACAAAAAATAAATAAATAAAAAGATTAAAAAAAAATCACATAAGGCAGTTTTCTTTATTCTTTATCTTCAGTTTCTTATGCAGCATAAGACAATTTCAAAAGCACACAGAATCCCCTTACTATTCTCTTTGAGTCACCATTTATAGTGGGTGTCTACTAACTCAGGGGGCGGCGAGGGGAGGAGTCGGGGTGGTGAGGGGGCGGACTCGGCGATGTCTTCACTGGCTGCGATAAGGTTAGTAACCTTATCGTCGCCAGTAGCGTGCCGAATAGCACTACCTTTCACGGTGGTGCTATTCGTTGCGAAAGCCGGCAATGAAGACACCGCGATGTTGGATTTCGCAGGCCCGCCCCCTTCATCCCCCCCCCCCCCCCCCATTTTCTGCGATAGAATGACGAATCCAGGCCTCAGTTTTTAGTTGATGGACCTTCCTGTCACTCCTAAGTGATTCTCTTACTAGAGAATTACTCTTGAAACGTGTTGGAACTTAGCTCTACACGTGTGAAGAAAAGCAGTAGGATACTAAAGTTGATTCAGTGCATTTTTTCTGACTTGCATATCACAGTATTTTGCAACTACAAATCCTTGAACTGTGCAATATGGTATACTGCATGACAATTAAATTATTGTTGATGTCCACACTTTCCACAGCAGTAGTGAGCATGTCCATGTTATGAATGCATAACGGGCAGAGCCTGAGATGGAAATAAAGTTGGCTGATCCCACCACAGATAATCCTAAGCAATTGCCTCTGCGGTATTCTTGTATACCTGCTTGTCTGTGATGAGTTTTGCTTTTGACATTTACCCGTAAATATTTTCTCTCTGATATGTTCAGAAAATGCGAATCTCTGACAGTGATAACTTGAAATTGGAAAATGTTTAAAACCTGTCGTGCTGTTGGCAAAGGCATTATATCCTTATTTTGTGTTGCATGACGGGGCACTGGAGAGAAGGAATTTTACAACTAATATAGATGCAACCTAGTAAAAGGTTCTCACTTATTAAAAAAAAAAAAAAAATCATGTATGTGCATTTTTTAAACTGAATTCATCTTGAACTCCTATCTATAGTTTCTGGTTAAAACATGTAAGGCCAATGGAATCAACTTCTTTAAAAAGCTGAGGCAAAGGAGTAGCCCACTGGTTAGAGCGGTGGAAGCCAGAACCAGAGAAACCAGAGTTCAAATTGTGCTGCTGCACACCCTCTGACTTTGGGCAAGTCACTTCACCCTCCGGTACCAACTTAAGACTATAAGTCCTTTGGGGGAGGCACCTACAAACTGCATCTGACTTTGTAAAATTGCCAAGGTCAGTAATTAAATCCAAATCCTGTTAACTTTATTTCATGTTCAAATCAATGCCTGCGATCAGAATTGCAATGAAACAGCCTGCGTGTAGACAGGGAATGCATGGCAGGGTCATTTTAGTGTAACCTGCTTCAGGGATGCAAGTCACATGAAACTAGGTTTTACATGTGCAATAATATAGGCTGCTCATATAAAACTTGAAGCGGTATCATGTCCCACTTAACTCTGCTTTTAATTGTAATGTAATTCTGTTAAACTGATCTGTCTTCAATGAGGAACTGAAATATTTTAAATTTTATTATTTCCATAGCCCGCAATTCCCTTAAGCATCAAATTGGGATAAAATAGTAAAAACAAAATTTTTGCAAGGAAGTCATCAAGGTTGTCAACAGCAACATTTATTTATTTACTTGTTTATTTACTGTAACTTTATAATTAGCAAGAGGGCAATGTTAAAACTCTCTGAAGATGTGCACCGTTTATGAGTATCTTTTACCTGCACTCTTTGCACCAGTTTTCAAAGGAATTGTTTTCTCTTTGAACACTGCTTTAGAAAAAGTGCACACATACACCTTTGCACCTGCTTTCTGTATAGTTAGTATTCCAGGTACATTTATTTATTCATTTATTCATAAAAGTTATAACCTGCTGATCTACAAATCTCAGCAAAGATTGGAGAACAATCAAAGATATATAATAAACACATAAAACAAAATAATCTAAACCAAATATCAGAACAAATAATACAAAAATTAAAACATGAAAAAAAAACCCCATAAACAACATATGGACATAACTACCTATTACAGTACCAGCTTAATACAATGCCAGTGGTATAGGGAAATATCTCATGTTTACCACTGAATCAAATTATGAATCACAATAGCCATGCAACTTACAGGCCAGTATGGTGACAGGCCCCAAGCACTGTCACAGCAAGAAAGAAGAAAGAACTTTGCCCAGGTGAACTTTAAAACCTTGTCTCTGTGGAAAATGAAGAGGTCTTGTCCTGATACACTGAAGGATGCCTTATCAGATGTGCCTGTTTATAGACGCCTGTTTAAATAAAGAAACCAGACAAAAGGACAAAATGACTAAAGCATAAGTAGGAATCATGGTTCGGCCAAAGCAGAGTGCAGAGGTCATAAAGACCCCCACCCTTGAAAGGAAGAGGGAGGCAGCCTGAGACGGAGCAAAACACTCTGACTCACAGCTTGGCATAAGGAGGTGGCGGTTCTCCTCCCTGAAGGAATGGGAGGGGGGGGGGGGGAAAGGACCTGCAACATGGCAAAAGACCATCCGTACACCACATGGTTATGCATGAGCTTATGCAAATTTATCAGCTGGAAAGTATAAGACAGGGGGGCAAGGAAGAGAAAAAGGAGGAAAGCACAAACCCTGAACACAAACCCTTGGAGAAAACCCAGAGAGTGGATCCAGAGAGCAACCCTGAAACCTGGGCCGAAGCATCCCTGAAAGTGAAAGGGGGCCAGAAGCAAACCAGCCCTCCTGGCTATTGAGAAGGGCCATGCTAGACATCTCTGCGGCTTTCGATACCGTCAGCCATAATATCTTAATCAACCAACTTTCCAACATTGGTATCTCAGGCTCTGCGCTGAATTGGTTTTCCTCCTTTCTGGACCACCGCTACTACAAGGTCAAAATTGGCAACTATGAATCAAACCCAGTTAGGCTATCCTATGGGGTCCCTCAAGGCTCCTGCCTCTCCCCTACCCTCTTCAATATTTACCTCCTACCTTTATGCCAACTCCTTGCAGATCTAGGTCTTACCCACTCCATTTATGCAGACGACGTGCAGGTTCTTATCCCGGTCACTGACTCCATAGCAAATGCCCTCAATACCTGGGATAATTCCCTCAAGGCAATCAACAGTCTCCTCACAAACTTTAACCTGGCATTAAATGCCCCCAAAACGGAACTACTTTTCATCACCCCTACCCGGCATATCCCCACGTCACCCCAACCCCCCAGCACCTCCACTCTTCAGGTCAGAGACTTAGGGGTTTACTTAGATAACCACCTCAACTTCAAATAACACATCACTAACACAGTCAAGGACGGTTTCTTTAAACTACATATACTTAAGAAACTAAGACCCCTCTTACACCTCAGCGATTTCCGAACTGTCCTCCAAGCCACTTTATTTACAAAGTTAGATTATTGTAATGCGCTACTTCTAGGCTTGCCCTTATCCACAATCAAACCATTGCAGATGCTGCAGAACGCAGCAGCCAGAATCCTCACCAACACATGCAGAACAGACCACATAACCCCAATTCTCAGAGATCTCCACTGTCTTCCAATCACAGCAAGAATCCAGCATAAATGCTTAACAATCATCCACAAAACTCTGCACAACAAAGAGATGCACTGGCTCAATGACTCTCTCCAGTACCTCTCCTCTAACAGACCAACCAGATCCGCCTATTTAGGATCTTTATCAACCCCTTCACCTAAATACACTCATCTCGCCTCCACCCGAAAAAGAGCCTTTTCAATTGCAGGACCATCTCTTTGGAACTCGATGCCTCCTGACCTACGCCTAGAACACTGTACTACCACCTTCAAGAAAAAACTGAAAACCTGGCTGTATAAACAAGTGTTCACTTAATCCCACCTTACCTTCACCATCTAGAATTATAACGGAATATAAACAAGCCTTCACTTAACCCTACCATAACCTCACCATCTAGAATTATAATTGTAATATACCACCTTCTAGATTCATAATAGAGTCAGCACTGTAATATAATTGTATTATACCAATAATGATAATGTAATGGGGATGTAATATAGTTCCGGGTAATCTACCCACTTATCTTCTCTCTCTAGCTCTTCCTATCTTTCCTTCCTCATCCCGGTTCCTTTGAAACCCCTGTTAGATGTAACTTTTATTTCACCAGTCCTTCGCTTATGTTGTTACCCCTGTTGAATGTAAACCGATGTGATATTCATTTGAATGTCGGTATATAAAAGTTATAAATAAATAAATAAATAAAGACTAGATGTGGCCAGGTGATCAGAGAGAGGAGACCCCATCTCAGGTACGGAATGTGAAGGAGTCATAGATGGTGAAGGGTGAGAAGAAACCAAGACAGCTGGCAATCACTAGAATGAAAAGCTAGTCTCCTTCCTGCACAGCCTGCCTGCTTTGCCAATACCAAGCCCAGGAAGCAAGCCTCTCTCCTGCCCACATTCTCCAGCTCTCCAGATGGGGCCTGCTTCAGTGGTGAACAGAGGTTTCGCCTGAAGTCTGGACCCAGGGTAAGTTAACCCTAAGTATTAACATATGAAGCAGGCCAAAGTTTATGGCATGTTTTGTTACCACTCATGATACAGAACTTTCTTTAGGGAAAACTGGTGCTTAGTGGCCAGGATGTTAGAGATAAGAATTGCTGTTATTTTCTAAATGCTATGTCCTGCCAAATCTGATAAATAAAAGTCTATTTCTGAGGAGAATACATGTTGTCTTTTCCCTGACTTAGGATCTCAAGTAAGGTGGGAGGGCAGCTGGCAGTGTCTTCTAGCAGACAGATTCCTGTACCCCTAAACCTACTTACAGTGGCATGCAGCCAGTCTATCATATCAATATATCACCCTCCGGCAGTTTCTGAAGCTGAGCAAATCATGATCTGAGGAGCGGGTTGTAACTCAGTCCTGGAATTAGAAGACCTGGGATGGATTCTCCGGTAGTGGTCTGCCAAGCAGGGTAACCCGTGGAATCCTTGCTTCCTGATAATCTTGTGCATGAAGGCTCTGGTAGTGATCCGTCGTGTGGAGTAGGCTGGAGGCAGATGTGAGTAACTGATACAAGACAGCGTAAATCCAGTAGTGGTCCGCAAGGTGGGGTAACCCGGAAAGTACTTGCTTCAGATATAGCTTATGTGTTGTAGCTCTAGTAGTGGCCTCAGCGCAGGGTAAGCCAGAGGTAGGTGTTGGCAATTGGCACAAGACAGCATGGATCCGGTAGTGGTCCACAGAGCGGGGTAACCTGAGGATTCCACACAGCAGGATAGATGAGGTAACGAAGAGTAGGTCTTGTACTCACAATGCAGTAGAGAATACGTAGTAGCAGCAGCGGAGATCCGATGCAGGAGAACTCACTTAGCTGAAGAAGGCACTCAAGGCTATCCAAGGAGCGGATAGCCTTGAGTGCAGCAAAGCCCCCGAGGATTGGGTACCTGAGTCACTCAGCCAGGAACGCCGATACAGTGATGCGAAGCGTCTCAGAGAAAGGAATAGCAAGATGGAATCCTTGCTAACTCGTAGGTAGGAAAGTCCGGTTAGCTTATATACATGTAGGCAGTGACGTCATGTGGAGGGGACGCCCCCGAGGTTCCCGCCATGACGTGCACAAGAAGGAGGCAGGTGCGAGCACGCATGCCCTAGGTCTCTCCGGGTTCAAGATGGGTTCAAGGAGGTCGGCGTGCAGAGGCAGAGATGGCCATCTTAGCCAGAATTGAGGCTACTGGACAAAATGAGGTGAGCAGCAAAGATTGCAGCCATCTGCGACCGACGGGCGCAACAAAAATGTTTTGAACTATACTGTATTGACTGTTCATTCAAATTATTTGACATATAAATAAATAAATCTTATATTCAAAATTATCTGTCATAGAATTAGCCAAGTAGTATATGCAGATCAGTAATCCATCAATTCATCAGCAATAATGTAAACGTTTCAGCAGAGATCAAGCACATAGATTTGCCTGCATCTGTATGGTGAAATAAGTTTTTTCTAAGAGAAAGTTCATCTTTTTCAGATGTAGATATTTTCTGGAAAAAAACAGCAAATGTGAAAAAGAACATTCCTTGATCAAATTTCTAAATTTTCCGATATACAAAACTAAAGTTTAAAAAAATAACCCTAGAAACTTAAAATTAAGCAAGTAGCCCTTGCTTCATGGTTTTAGCCAAGAAGTCCAGGAGTCACACTCAATTCCGGGGCTAAGTCCTCATACATTTTCATGGTCTTTACTAGCCTCAGGTTATGGATTCTCCAAAGAGGGAAGGATAAGAGCCAAAGCCCAAGGCATAGGGAGGAAAACCTCTTATCTGGGTGAGATGGTGGGTTAATTAAGGGTAGGTGCAAAATAAGACAACTGGAAACACTGACTGGGTGTTCCAAAATAACTTTACTGAGTGTCTTCTAATTTAACCATCTGGTACCATGCACATTTGTTTCTTGTTACATTCACATTCGTAAATTGCTTCTCAAACTTTTCCTATTTTTCTACATGCTAACATCCCTTAGACTGGGTCCTGAGAAATTAGCCCTGGATTTGTCAATAAGCACACTTTAGGCCTCTATCTAGGGCAGCCCCTGCTTTCCTTTGCAGCTCCTTACAGGAGGTGGAGGGTGGGGGTGGGGGTGAGGGAGTGACAGCACCAACAGTGCCTAGGGTGGTCAAATCCTAAATCCATCCCTGCTTGAGATGGGTTTACTCTCCAGAAAGTATCCCAGGTAGAAAAAGGGAGGTGATCCTAGATGTGGGTCTATCCCGTTTCCAAAAATAAAACCATGTTTCTCCAAATTCCATTCTCCTCTTTCTTCCCAGGTGAGACTCCGCTGGGGGTCTCCGAGTATTCTGCCCTCTTACTGCAGATTCTCTGCTCCACTGGTCTTCCATTCCCCTCCACTGGGCAGGAAGGGTGGCAAATACTTTCTCCCCCCCCCCCCCCCCCCCCCCCCCCCCCCCCCCCGATTCAGGAAAACAAAGTCTCTTTCACACGCCAGATAGGGAAATAGTCTTGCTGTGAGTCACCACTGTGCTACCATCCACTGGCTGTGAAATGGGCAAGCGGGTCTTCAGTACTCCTGGTCCTCCCAAGGAGATTATCCCCTAAGTCTTTTCCTGACCCAGGGACCGGGGATTGTGGGAGAAACTCCAAAATATCTCAAAACTCACTGGGACAACTCTACTTATATCTGGAGACAACCCACCCAGACAAGTCTCCCACCTAACCCAGAGACTCAAATCATGCAGCCTGGTACTGGAAAAAGGCAAAGCGAAAACCCATATTGCTTCCTCTCTTCCAAAATGCACTCTAAAACTGCCATGCTTCTTTCCTGCTCTGCCTACTTTTATACAGACTGGGGCTAAGCAACTACGCAGCCTCACTGGACTGGCATGCTCCACCCCTATTTCCTTATTCAAGGCTTAAGCTAGGGCCATCTAGTGCAACCCCTGATGGCCTACAAATATATATGAAATAAAATCATCTGATAATGCTGAGAAAATAAAATATTAATTTAAAAAAAAACAGGAGGAAGTGAAAATCATACTGATGTATTCATTTTCTAATTCTTTAAAATTTTGACCCTATGGAAAATTTACTCACCCCTGTCAGCTTGAGGTCAATTCCAGTAAGGTAAGTGCCAGGCCCATGGTTCATGTCTCCCCCAAGTTTAGACCCAATCAGTGATTTTTTTTGCAAAAGTTAGCGTGCTTCTGAATGGACAGCCAGAAGGATGATTTGACCCGGCCCCAAAGTACTTTTTTTACATGAGTTTAAATGCATTAAAAATTGAGATCAGTGCAATAAAACAGGGAAAGAGTCTACAAACTAATTTCCATATGCATCAGCACATTGCTGAAATTTTTTTTCCCCATGATAATAACCATTTACAACTTTACAATGCCAGCATAAATCCCTGCATTTTGACCCAATTCCCGCCAGTACTAGAAACAGCTTTTCCATTTGATCACTCGAAAAAAGTATGTAACCACCCTGATATCCAAGCGAGTTCTGAAAGTAAAAAGCACATTACCAACATAAATTGACAGCCTGAAAATTATCCGGCATCAAACTTGTGTCTTGTTCGACAATGTCCGTGCTTCTAGCCACAATGAGAGGAGGCATTCCGGCATGGGGGTGCATCTACTTGGGTAGATGAAGTTTTCACAACACTTCATGTACAGTTCTTTTCTAAGGAATATTCTACCTGCCCCTAAATCAGGGGGTGCGACCACATGTCCTTTTCCCCGGCATATTTTCACTTTGAAAACTAGTGCCAAAAGCTCGCAGGTGGGGAGAAAAGAAAAAAAAGCATGCATAGTCTTTGTCCCGAAGTGAATAGTCTGAAAATTTGATGGCACGGCATGACCAAATTCATAATCGTGCTTTCAAAAGGAAATGCAAGGTTCTGAAAAAATCGAAAACTTTTGAAAAGTGAAATCCTTCAAAGTTTCTTAAACTTAGCATAATAATTGAGCTGGCAGTGTAAAAATGCAATTGGATCACAGCATTGGAAATCTGTGCATTTTGATGGGATTCCCCCTTTCTCTATTTTTGTGTGACCTTGAGTGACTTGCTTGACCTTCCCAAGTTGAAATGTAAGATTGCTAGTCCTTCTAATCCAGGGGCATTGTAAACACAGCCCTACATAGCCTGCTAGAGCTGTAGAGTTAATAAATATTAGTGTTTCACTTACCACGATAATAAAACTAATTCAATAGAAATATTCAGACTTGGTGGATTTTAGAATCTTTGCACTGACTTGGAATAACATTAAAAAAATAAGAATAGTCATTATTGTCAAGTCCCCTGTATATGTCTTTCATTATATTGTATATTTTATTTTGTAACATTTCACTATAGCAAATATATATATATATATATACACACACATATATATATAGCGCCTTACCTATGCTGCAGGATGTGAATTTCAAATAGTTGCAGATTAGTAAGTGACAAGACAGAAAGCAATTGTGGGAGACAGCTGACTTGCGGCCCATCAGCAGGAAACAGCTGATAAGTAAGGCCCTAGTGAAATCGCAATTTTGAGGAAATTATGGATCCATGAATATTAGACCTCGACCGCAATTTAATTAGGGTCTTAGCTATATAGTAAAATTGGTTATATGTTTCAACAGCAAGAGAAATGGAAACTTCAAAGACAATTTAGAAAATACAGAAGAAGTCAGTATTGGAATGGATAATGTTTCTTTTTTTCTTTTCACGAAACTGCTCACAGACGATGTATGGTGTAATTTTGGAATCTATGTAGCAATACGAGCCTATTGCACCACGAGCACCAGTAAACAGCAGCTGTAATAGTACAAGCAGAAAATGAGGAAAAGCCTTTCCACGGGATGTTAATGCTGCTCAGCCGTAAGTTATGATGTGCATCAATATTTAGAGCCAAAGCAATAACAGCAAAACTTAACAACCTGTGTGATTATAAGAGCTCGCTGCTCACGGGGGGGGGAGGGGGTGATCCCCCTTGGAATAGTTTTCTGAGCTGGTGTGTGTGGGGGGGGGGGGGGGTGGAGGGACGGGTGAGGGTTCTCGGAAATCTCTGGATACTTCTCTCCGCATAGTGCTGTGTTACCATTCACTTGAATGAAACTTCTGCTTCTAAGTACAACAAATTATAAAGAAAGGAGCCTTTAGCCAGGAAAGGAACAAATTATGATTCTCTGAACAAAGTACATACAACTTGCATTTCCTCCATTCAGTTTCTCCATAACTAATGTGTTTATTATGGGGTAAATGTTAAAAGCTATGCACGGGCGTCCATTTGTGCGCGCTACCCGGTGCGCAGACATGGATGCCTGATTTTATAGCATGCGAGCACAGGCCGATGCCCGCGACTTCACCCATCCCACCCAGGCCACTGATTTCAGAGCGGCCTGGGAGGAAACTTCCCAACCTCCTACCCTAACCTCCCTTCCCATTCCCCTAACCAACCCACCCACCTATCCCAATTCTAGGCCCTCCCCGAACCTTTGTCCTACCTTCTGTGGCTGCCTCTGGGCAGGCGCAGGTTCTGTGCGCCGGCACCCGGCCGGCACCCGATCCTCCAACACAGTGGTAAATTGCCGCTGTGCCAGAGACCACTGGCCCCACTCCACCCCACCCCCTCCCTGCCCCTCCCCGCCCCCCCCCCACCCCTTTTTTGAAGCCCCAGGAATTAGATGTGTCCCGGGGCTTTACGCTTGTCACCGGGCCTTTGTAAAATAGGACTGGCATGCTTAACCCTGCCTATGCGGGTAAATCCTTGAAAATCTGGCCCTATATGTGCACGTGTTTTTTATTTTTATTTTTTTCCTACAGTCAGGACACAGTCACAGTGCTCACACACAGTACATGCAGCCAAATTCTCCAGAATGGAGCTTCTGATTTTAATTACTACAAGATCCTCCTTTGGAGTGCAGAAGCACTCGGTGCAAGTTAGAAGGGCAATTTTTTGATGCCATTAACCCAGGAAAAATGACTGTCTGAAAATAGTGAGCACTATTAAGCAAGAGGGCACACTAAAATCAATAAAGAAAAACACAGTTTGTGGTTTTTTTTCTATTGTTTCATTTTGAAAATGACAAGAAATGTTGTTTTAAACGAATTACCTTTCCTCATAGGGGAATCCTTCCATCCCCTTTATCGTTTTGGTTGCCCTGCTCTGTACCTTTTCTAATTCTGCTATAACATTTTTGAGATATGTTGACCAGAATGCCTCTGCATCGCATCATGGAGCATTTATGAATAACCATGTTATTAGCTCACATTTAAATCTCTTTCTCTCTGGTATCAAACGTAACATCTCAGATAGGGAATTCCAAAGTTTTGGACCTTGGAAAACACACAATCTCTTACTTGCATCAGGTGTGTACTCCGTATTGTGGGAACAGTCAGTAGTCCTTTATTTTGAGATCTTAGTTATCTCTGAGGTGGGTGTGGTTGCAAAGTCACGCCTATCAATCATGTGTTACTAGTGTGAATGATTTTGAATATTAGCATTAATACTTTAAAATAGATTTGAGATTGTACTGGCAGTGAGTGCAGTGAAATTAGCAAGGGTGTAATGTGATCAAATTTCCTAGTTCCTAACAAAAGTAATAATTGCAATAATTGTAATGGTTTTAAGAGACATGCGGAAAAACCGAGGAATAAGGAATTATAGTAATCTAGGTTTGCGAAAATTAGAGTCTTCGAAAGTTAATAAAGGTTTCAACCAATGTAATATATGCAACTTGCCATAACCTGTATTAATTAACTTATTGATGTGCTTTTTATCCTAAGGTTCCTAAATCCCGTACTTGATTTGAGGGAGTAATTTGAAAATTACAGAGGTCTAGAACTGGTGGTTTAGCTATTGAAGAGTTTCTACTTAACCAAATTATTTCAGTCTTTTTACGGTTTAATGTTAGTTTAAGTTGCCATAGTTCCTGCTGTATTGCTTTTATTTAGGTTGAAAGTGTCAAACCTGTATTTTCACATGATTTGGTGAATGGAATGTAAAACTGCATGTCATCAGCATACAGGAAGAATGTAATTCCTAAATTTGCCAATAATTTGCACAGTGGGAGCATATAAATATTGAATAATGTTACCGAGAGTGCCGAACCTTGAGGGACACCTGTATCAATATGGAAAGTGTCAGATATGTGATTTCCCAGTTTGACTTGGAATGTTCTATTAGATAGAAAGGAAGAGAATCATTTGAGACCACTACCTTCAATCCCAGTGTTGCTTAACTGATGGCACAACAGGGTATGGTCCACAATGACAAAGGTGGCTGTTAAGTCAATTAGCACAAGAAAATAAGATTCAACAGCATCAAATCCTCATAAGACAGAGTCCATTAATGAGAGGATCAGTGTCTCAGTTGCACGGTTTCCTAAGTCTGAATTGATTTGGGAAGAGAATATCTTGGAATTCCAAATTATTTACAAGTTGGGATAATATGGCTTTTTCAAGTACTGGAGTGGAGGAGTAGCCTAGTGGTTAGAGCAGTGGGCTATGAACCAGGATACCAGGGTTTGAGTTCTGCTGTCGCTCCTTGTGACCTTGGGCAAGTCACTTTACCCTCCATTGCCGCAGGTACAAAATTAGAGCTGGATTTTCTAAGGTCGTAGACCTTAGAAAATCCGGCAGTAACAGGGGGCAGGGTGGCGAGGCAGGGGGCGGGCCTGTGAAAGCCAGCAGTGATCGCACCTCCACGGTGTGATCGCTGCTGGCTTTCGTGCCGAATAACTACACCATAAAAGGTGTAGTTATTTGGCATGAAACTGGCAGTGATAAGGAATCTTACCTTTCGCCGTCAGTGAAGTTGTCACGGAGTCCACCCCAAGGCTGCCCTGACTCCTCCCCTTCTGGTGCAGACTCTGCCTAACTCCGCCCCAGTTTAGCTATTGCATGCGAAAATGATCCCCTTAGATTGTAAGCCCTCTGGGGATAGGAAAATACCTACAATACTAAATATAATCCACTTTGAAGCGCTGAAAAAAGTGCAAAAAAAAAAGCAGAAAATAAATACTTTTTATAGAAAAGACAAATTGGATATTGTAATGGTCAAATAAAAAATGAAAAGCTTATAACCTACTTACCATGGCTCTGTTGTCAAAATGGGAACCTATGGAAGGAATTGTGAGCAGTTCCATCGAGAATGATGCATCTAGTAGAATAAGTGGAAGCTTCAGGAGTTGAAATTGTGGCTTTCCTAGATGTGAAGACTTCTCTGAACCCTGGTGCCAGATATTCCTTGCCACTTCTCTGGCCCCCTACCCCATTCCCATTGACTATGTGCTACAGACTTTGTTGCTTTTACTGTTCCCCAGTCTCTGTTCTTTCCTGGCTATCTAAGCTGTTCCTCTGGGGTTTTAAAAATAAAGAAATGTAAGCCCTGGCCAAGACTGGGAAGCACAGCCACAGACGGAATCCTGCTTTCCCACATGGAGCAATGCAGCCAGACTCATGCAAGGAGGGGGAGGTCCAGCCATTATCTGCTTTTATGGCTCGGTTAGGGCCTCTTTACCCTTAAGATAACCTGCATGGAGCAGCAGTTAGACACCTTGCTGGCAGATTGGATGGATCACAGTGGCCTTTATCTGCTGTCATTTACTATGTAATATTAGGCATCCTAGGTGAACCTTGCAGCCTTGCACCCCACCCTGGACCTGCTCCCATCCTTCCACACACGCACATGCATTTTTAGCAGACTTTAAATAAAAATAATTCAAAGTACAGTCTTCTGAGGTAAAAATATCACAACATGTATATTTTATTTCAGTGCATTGCTGTAGTGCCAACCAGAAAACCCCACAAAAAAAAGACAACGTAGACACTTGGAACTTATATGGCATTAGGACTATTATCACATGGATTGGGTGTGGACTTAGTCCTCAGAAAGCCATGAGTAAACAGAATTATGACTACAATAGATTATAGTAAGCCTTCCATATCAAAAGAGCACTAACTGGCCAAACTCAAACATTATTAACCATACCCATGAAAAGGCAACATTACAAATATTACACCAGACCCTAAAACACCAAATCATCTCCTAATAAGAAAATAGAGCAAGCCAAGTTCCTAAAGATCCCTGAACAGAAACTGCATGCTACCAGAATATTTCACCTTGGTCACATACTCAGAACACAGACAGGCTCTCACCAAATACAGGACCAAAATGTCTAAATAGAAATATGCAGACAAAAACTGAACTGGAAGCTAACAAGCCAGACTGTATCTAGAGCATCAATGGTAAATCAAACACCACTATTCCTCATAGAACATCAAAATTAAGAAATATAAAATATAAAATCAATGAAAAAAATTATACTAAGGAAAAAAATATTTCAGAATAGTTGACAAATAGAACAGCCTATAATTTAAAACACTCATATAAAACTGTTTTTTAGATTTCTCAATAAAATATTTAAAACAGCAAACACAGTAAAAAAAAAAAAAAAAAGACGCCTACTCTCCATACCTGAAACCTTTGATTCTGGTCATCTTCAGATTGTCATGAATGAGTCTAGGGAAAACCCGAGGAGAATAAGGTCTGGGGCTCTTCCCTGGACTCATTCTCCTCTCTTTCATATACACACACACATATTCATTCTTGCCTACTCACACACTTATATGCACACTCAATGACTCGCATACTCTCACTCACACAGTCACTCACTCGCTCACTACTATCTCTTCTCCTCATCCATAATGCACAAGCTGAGCAATCACTTGTGAAGAAAAAATGTTTGTACTTACAAGGAGGTCAAGGGACGAGCTCCAGGAGAATAGGGTCTGGGAGGACTGCCTGTTGATCCTTGGGAGAAGTGTCACTCATCCCCCCTTGAGGTGAGAAAAGTCAGGCTGGAAGGCCCTGATATTGTTATTTTTTATTATTAATTTTTCCTGCCAGTAGAGCATAAGGGGCCCAGTGGTAGAGAGCAGTAGGAGACATTCATCCGGTGGTGCGGCAGCCATGGTGGAGTTCCTGGCTGCCTCCCACCAGGAGGTAGCAGTGGCGTAGCCAGAACTGATGTTTTAGGTGGGCACAAGGTTAACGTGATTGGTCTATAGGCATGCAGGTCTGAGACCTACTAGTTGTATTCTTATTGATAAATAATACCATATACTGCACCCTACAATGGCTTTCTCAGTAGTTTTCAACAGCCATTATGCATCATGCAAGAAACATTAAAACATGTTATCTCAATTATTTCAAGCACTTACCAGCATTAAAAATTCCTTATTAATCTGTATTAATTTATTATATATTTATTGCAGTTTATAAACACACAAGTATATCATGTAAAAAGTAAACAAAACAAACAATCAGATCCAATCCATCATGTAATAAAATAAAAATCAATGTATTCTTTCATGGATCCTCTTTGCTTCACACGGATGGGGCCTTACCTCCACGGCCTGTCCTGCTGCCGACATTATTCCTCGTGGCCCAGAGGCTGCAGCTGAAGCCAGGGCCTCGCCTGAGGTGGCCGACATTGGGTGGTCCCGCAGCCTGGCCGCCATCTTGCCAGCATGGCAGGAGCCATGCCGGGTCCTTGCCTCACCTGGAGGCCGAGTCCCTCATTGGGGCCTGCCTGCGGCCCAATCCTCTTTTCTTCAATGCGGCAGGACGCCACTGACGACATTGGGGCCTGCCCAGAGGCCTGCTTCCTCCGCTCCGTCTCCTCCCTGCACAGCGGCAAGGACGCGGCTGTCCAGGGTTCTGAACTCCCTGTTCCTGCTCCTTCTAGGGGGCAGGCCCGCGGCTCTCTTCCCTTCTTAAAGGGATAGAGAGGTGTGGTCCTCCTAGCAGCTCCTCCCAGGGAGTAGCCCTCACAGCCCTATAAGAGGGCCTTGTTCATTCCAGCTTTGTCTTCGCATCAGCTCAGATGCCCCTGAAGACGTCTCTTCATCTGATGTCCTGTTCGTGAGTCCGGATCCTGATGTCTGATGTCTGATTCCTGAGTCCAGATCTTGATGTCTGCTCCAGAGTTTGGATCCTGATATCCTGTTCCTGAATCAGGATCCTGATATCTGTTCCTGAGTTTGGATCCTGATGTCTATTCCAAGTCCGAATGTCCATGATTCCAGAGTCCTGCAGTCCATTCCAAGTTCTGCAGTCTGTTCCAAGAAGTTCCAAGTTCCAAGTCCTGCAATCCATTCCAAGTCCTGCAGTCCATTTCAAGTTCTGCAGTCTGTTCCAAGAAGTTCCAAGTTCCAAGTCCATTTCAAGTCCTGCAGTCCATTCCAAGAAGTTCCATGTTCCAAGTCCTGCAATCCATTCCAAGTCCTGCAGTCCGTTTCAAGTTCTGCAATCAGTTTCACGATGTTCGATGATCCAAGATGTCCTAAGATGTTCAAAGTTCCAAGTTCCTAGTTCCATGTTACAAGTTCTTAGTTCCAAGAGGTCTGTGAGTCCTCGTCTTGTGATGTCCCTTGTCTCCCTTGATGTTGTCCCAGTCCTAATGCTCCAGGTCCAGTGGGACCCATGCCTCTGGAGATGTCCTGCTTTTATTCTGAGTCTCCTAGCTTCTAGCTTTTAACTGTTCCCAGTTCTGACTCTGGAGGATCCTAGGGATTTCTACTACCCTCTGCTATGAGACTTCCTGAGCTCGCCCCAATCTCCCCGTGGTCCGCAACCAGCCATCCAGCTATGTAGGGCATGAAGGGGACAGTGTGGTCCATGACCAGCCCCACGTGCTGTGAAGGGCGCCTGAGGGTCTTGCTCATCCCCACCTGTGTCTTGTTCCTTGCCTGAGTCTTCAGTGTGGTCTGTGACCAGCCCCATGGGCTGTGTAGGGCACCTGAAGGACTCGCCTTCCTTGTCCTAAGTCTACATTCCAAGTTCCAAGTTTTCAGCTCTATGTTCCAAGTCCCAAGTCTTCTGCTCTACATTCCAAGTCCCAAGTCTTCAGTTCTATGTTCCAAGTTCCAAGTCTCCATCTCTACATTTCAAGTCCCAAGCTCTACATCTCTACATTCCAAGTTCCAAGTCTCCATCTCTACGTTCGAAGTCCCAAGCTCTATGTCTCCACTTTCCAAGTCCCAAGCTCCACGACGTACTCCTTGAGAGACCCAAGCCCACATCATCCTCCACAAGAGTTCCAAGTTCCAAGTTTCTATGTTCCAAGTTCCTAGTCCTAGCCAGAGACCCTAATTGTAGTCCTGTGTTCCTAGCTCCGTCCAGTTCTGCTCCTGTGATGCCCATTCCCGCACACACACCTCACCACGGGTGCGACTCATGTCCCGACCTGAGCTGCCCTGTGGCCTATGGGTTCTGCTCTCCCAAGAGCCAAGTGATGCGTGCCGAGCCCACACCATCGGCCCTTGAAGGCTGCGCTTGCAACAGAATGCGAAGACCAGATCTCGGTGTGGTGTGCTGGGCTCAATGTTGGACATTCGTTTTGATTCTGAAGTCTGGCTTAAAATTTTTTTCTAACTTTCCAGGACGTTTCCAAGTTCCTGTTTTTGTCCCTAGTTCCTGGACTTACTATGAATTGTTTTGTTAGCAATACTCTGCTACAAATAATTTTTTGCTCGATTGCCTTCTTCCACGTACCTGATTCCAACACGCAAGAGTCTTCAAATTACTTCAGTTCCTGTGTTCTTCCGGATCGGCAGTAGGGGTACGGATGTCCTAACGACCTGCAGGAGGCACCTACAATCTGTTCCTCTACCAGCCAGCTCATGCTACAGAGCCTCCTACGACCTGCAGGAGGTGTCTGCTATCTGATTCTTCCTTCATCAGTTCTACAGTTCCTTGATCATCAGGAGGTAAGTGCAAGCTGTTCCTATCAGCCAGTACAAGTCCTGAGGTTCATCCAGCCAATGGAGGGAGTCTCTATGAATTTGAGACCTTCCCCACTCTTTCATAGAGAAGTGGTATTACCCCTGGGTTCCAATGACCTGCAGGAGGTGCCTGCACCCAGGTTCTTCTCTGATCCCTATTTGATTCAATGTTCTCCAGTCAAGAATTGAACCTTGAATTCCTTCCAGCACCCCAGGTCCTGGGTTTATTGACCAGGAGGAGGCGCCTGCACCCCAGGCCTGGCTTTCTTCCATCAGTGCTTCTCCAGCAAGAGCCTACTCCTAGTAGGAGCCTTACATCAATGGTTCCATGGTTCCTCAGGGTCATGCATTCCAGGATCCCTCTCTTCCAGCCTTGTTCCTGCATCCTTCCATTCCTGTGTTCATCTGTTTCCCCAGGTAGTACCGCCGGACTGTTTCACTGGTACTAACCTCGGCCCGATCCTTGATTACTCTACATGTTGCCTACCTTGGCATGTGGCACAATGCCTATGGTGAAGAGACCTTGATCTGAAAGTTGTGGGTTCAAGCCCCCACTCTGGTGCTTCTAAGAACACATGTTCCCAAGCTTGTGGGTCCCAGTCAACACATCTGTGATTCCAAGAACCCTTGTTTCCAAGCTCCTGGGTTCCAGCCCACACATCCTTGATTCCAAGAACACTCATTTACAAGCTCGTGGGCTCAAGCTCCCGCTTTGAGAATTCCAAGAACATTCCTGTCCCATCCTATCTGGGTTTCCTCTCTTCTTGAGTTGTACATTTGATGTGTTAATCGCAAGTTATCTCTTCTTGTCGTTTCAGCTCTTCAGTCAGTGAGAAGGAGATGTGAAGGGGGCCTTTGAGGGGGAGAACTGTTATGCCCCTGCCTTCGCTTCACATGGACAGGGCCTTATCTTCATGGCCTGTTCTGCTGCTGATGTTGTACCTGAGAGGCCACAGCTGAAGCTAGGGCCTCGCCTGAGGCAGCTGATGCTGGGTGCTCCTGCGACCTGGCCGCCATCTTGCCAACATGGCTCCTGCCATGCCAGGTCCTTGCCTTACCTGGAAGCCGACTCCCTCATCGGGGCCTGCCTGTGGCCCAGTTCTCTTCTCTTCGATGCGGCAGGACACCATCAACATCATTGGGGCCTGCCCAGAGGCCTACTTCCTCCGCTCTGTCTCCTCCCTGCACAGTGGCAAGGAGGCGCTGTCCAGGGTTCTGAATGTCCTGTTCCTGCTCCTCCTAGGGGGCAGGCCCGCGGCTCTCTTCCCTTCTTAAAGGGATAGAGAGGTGTGGTCCTCCTAGCAGCTCCTCCCAGGGAGTAGCCCTCTCAGCGCTATAAGAGGGCCTTGCTTCATTCCAGCTTTGTCTTCGCATCAGCTCAGATGCCCCTTAAGATGTCTCTTTATCTGATGTCCTGTTCTTGAGTCTGGATCCTGATGTCTGATGTCGGATTCCTGAGTCCGGATCCTGATGTCTATTCCTGAGTTCAGATCCTGATGTCTGTTCCAGAGTCCGGATCCTGATGTCCTGTTCCTGAGTCCGGATCTTGATATCTGTTCCTGAGTTTGGATCCTGATGTCTGGATGTCCGTGATTCCAGAGTCCGGATGTCCGTGATTCCAGTCCTGCAGTCCATTCCAAGTTCTGCAGTCCATTCCAAGAAATTCCATATTCCAAGTCCTGCAGTCTGTTTCAAGTCCTGCAGTCCGTTCCAAGAAATTCCATGTTCCAAGTCCTGCAGTCCATTCCAAGTCCTGCAGTCCATTTCAAGTTCTACAATCAGTTTCAAGATGTTCAATAATCCAAGATGTCCTAAGATGTTCCAAGTTTCTAGTTCCAACAGGTCTGTAAGTCCTCATCTTGCAATGTCCCTTGTCTCCCTTGATATTGTCCCAGTCCTAATGCTCCAGGTCCAGTGGGACCCATGCCTCCGGAGATGTCCTGCTTTTATTCTGAGTCTCCTAGCTTCTAGCTTTTATCTGTTCCCAGTTCTGACTCTGGAGGATCCACGGGGTTTCCACTACCCTGTGCTATGAGACTTCCTGAGCTCATCCCAATCTCCTTGTGGTCCGCAACCAGCCATCCGGCTGTGTAGGGCATGAAGGGGACAGTGTGGTCTGCAACCAGCCCCATGTGCTGTGAAGGGCGACTGAGGGTCTTGCTCATCCCCGCCTATGTCTTGTTCCTCACCTGAGTCATCAGTGTGGTCTGTGACCAGCCCCATGGGCTGTGTAGGGCACCTGAGAGACTCACCTTTCTTGTCCTAATTCTACGTTCCAATTCCCAAGTCTTCAGCTCTATGTTCCAAGTCCCAAGTCCTCAGTTCTACGTTCCAAGTCCCAAGTCTTCAGTTCTACATTCCAAGTACAAGCCTTCATCTCTACGTTCCAAGATCCAAGTCTCCATCTCTATGTTGCAAGTCCCAAGCACTTTGTCTCTACGTTCCAATTTCCAAGTCTCTATATCTACATTCCAAATCCCAAGCTCTACGTCTCTACGTTCCAAGTTCCAAGTCTTCATCTGCACGTTCCAAGTCCCAAGCTCTACGTCTCCACTTTCCAAGTCCCAAGCTCCACGATGTACTCTTTGAGAGTCCCAAGCCCACGTCGTCCTCCACGATAGTTCCAAGTTCCAAGTTTCTATGTTCCAAGTTCCTAGTCCTAGCCAGAGACCTACATTGTAGTCCTATGTTCCTAGCTCCGTCCAGCTCTGCTCCTGTGACGCCCATTCCCACACACATACCTCACCACAGGTGCGACTCATGTCCCGATCTTAGCCACCCTGTGGCTTAAGGGTTCCGCTCTCCCAAGAGCCAAGTGATGTGCACCGAGTCCACACCATCGGCCCCTGAAGGCTGCGCTCGCAACAATAACTACAATAAAATAGCATTAATCATCAGAACAGGCAGAGCTAGGTCAATTCATAGTGCAACCAACATGAAAAATAATTTTCAAATTGTTGTGTCACCTCAGCAAAAAATATCCCTCCACTGCTATTTTGTGAAATAACATAAACTCCTGCACAAAAAGAGACATATAAAACCTTACCATACCATACAGTCACAGCACTGACTCTCAGGACTCAAATAACAGCAACCTTGTGAAAAAGCAGCAATGCAAATACTATACCAGGTCCTAGAACATTAATACATCACCTACTGGCATAACAGAACAAACTAGACTACTACAGAGAAACTACATGCGAGCAGAAATACTGCACTTTAGTTTCACACATATAGGCAAAACAGAGACTGACCCTTACATAATACAGAAATAAGAGACTACAAAGTAAAAACATTAACATGCAGACAAAACCAAAATAGAAAGCCTAAGAAACTAGACTCTGAACAGTGGAATACTAAAGAAAGAGCAAAATACAAAAATAAAAGAAATGCACATTCCCAAAGATGACATATTCCAATTGCTAAAATCTCAATATATATATATTTTTATACCTTTATTGTCTGATTTTTGTATTTTTCTAATCAGTTGGTGCTGGTCTCTTTTTTCCATTTTTCCCTTATCGCTCATTTCCTAATTCCTTTAAAGTGTCTTTATTCTCTTTCTGTTTTTTTCACTTCCTCATACACAAACACACACACAAACATGCACATACACACACCTTCTCTCAAAGACTCCCTCACACACTCAAGTCTCACTCTCATATGCTCTCTGGCCCCACACACAAACTCACATTCTCTTCACACACACACACACTCAAGCTCTCACTCTCTCACCCCCCAGGCTCCCATTCTTATGCACACATAGACCCACACCCAGATTCCCATTCTTATACATACAAAGACACACACCCAGGCACCTATTCTGGGTGTGTGTCATTCAAGCTCCCATTCCCACCCACATACAAACATTCAAGCTCCCATTCTCACCCACACATACACACATTCAAGCTCCCATTCTCACCCACATGCACACCCAGGCTCCCATTCTCACCCACACATACACACATTCAAGCTCTCATTCTCACCCACACACACACCCTGGGAGGAGCTGCTAGTCCCTGGGTGGAGCTGCTAGGAGGACCACACCTCTCTATCCCTTTAAAAAGGCAAGAGAGCAGCGGGCCTGCCCCTAGGAGGAGCAGGAACAGGAAGTTCAGAACCCTGGACAGTGCCTCCTTGCCGCTGTGCAGGAAGGAGATGAAGCGGAGGAAGCAGGCTTCTGGGCAGGCCCTGATGATGTCGGTGGCGTCCTGCTGCATTGAAGAGAAGAGGGCTGGGCCACAGGCAGGCCCCGATGAGGGAGTCGGCCTCCAGGTAAGGCAAGGAGCTGGCACAGCAGGAGCCGTGTCGGCAAGATGGCGGCCAGGTCACGGGAGCACCTGGCATCAGCCGCCTCAGGCGAGGCCCTAGCTTCAGCTGTGGCCTCTGGGCTACAACATCGGTAGCAGGACAGGCCATGGAGATAATGCCCTGTCCACGTGAAGCGCAGGCAGGGGTGTAACAGTACCCCCCCTCAAAGGCCCCCTCCACAACTCCTTCTCACCCCCCTCCCAACACACACACACACACCCAGGCTCCCATTCTCACCTACACATACACACATTCAAGCCCACGCAAAGCTTTCATTCCCTCCCCAACTCCACCAAAGGAAGATTGGTGGGCCTCTCTTGCTGCCCCCGGCCTCTTGATATCTTCGGGCTGTATGGCCCACCGATCTTCCTGCTTGGGGAGGTGGGAAAAGGAAGCAGAAGCTGTGCGTGCTATTCTGCTCCTTCCCCCCCCCCCCCAAGCAGGAAGATCGGTGGGCCATACGGCAGCAGGAGAGGCCACAGACCATCAGTGGAGCCTAACCAGACAGTATCCCGTGGCCTCTTATGCTGCCACTGGCCCGCCGCCTCCCCGAGTGTGCCGCTCTATGGCTGTGCAAATGCATGGAACGAACACTCGGTCACACTGGGCCTGGGTTCTCTTCTTTGCCGTCGTGGGGATGGGATCCTGCGATGGCCTTGCAGTTCTGGCGCTCCTCTTCCAGTTCCAGTTGGGTGGGCCTGGGTCCAAATTGGGTGGGTAATTGCCCACAATGGTCCACCCATGGCTACGTCACTGGGTATAACATTTCTGCATGGAGGTAGCCTGCAAGGAGTGGTAGATGCTACTAACAGAAAGCATTTTTTGCTCCTCTTATATCCCCTGGAGATTTATTTTTGGTAGAGCTTGTAGCATCTTTCTTTGTCCTGATCTTGCTTTTTCTTACATTTGTGCAGATACTCATATTATTGTATATGTTGTCTTTTGTACCTTGCCCGAACATTAGAGGATGTCGGATATAAATATCTTAAAGTAAATAACCTGAATAGAGTGGCTGCTATTAATGCAAGCAACTTGCTGGACAGGCTGGCTGAACCAACTGGTCTTTTTCTGCCGTCATCAAGGCTCGCAACTCTAGTCCTCAAGTGCCACAAGCCAGTCTTGTTTTCAGGATATCCACAACAAATATGCATTTGCATGCAATGGAGGCAGTGCATGCAAATAATTCTTATGAATATTCAGTGTGGATAGTTTGAAAGCCTGACTGGCTTGTGGCATTCAAGGACCAAAATTGCCTATCCTTGATCTACTGTGTCAGGAGTCATCAGTCCAGTCCTTGGGACATGCTTAGCCAGTCTGATTTTCAGGATATCCTCAATGAAAATGCATGAGGTAAATTTGCATGCACTGCCTCCATTGCATGCAAAATCCATCTCATGAGTATTCAGTATGGGATGTCCTGAAAACCTGACTTGCTAGGTGAGTCCCGAGGAATGGGTTGAAAACTATGTTACTATGTCAATAAAATATAATTTTGGAAAAACCACACTGGCATTTAATTACCTGCACTATAAGGATGTTTTAAAGATACTGAAAATTAAAAAAACACAACTTCTTGTGATTTACAGGGAATTTGAAGCATGTCATATACGAACACAGGAGAATGGTGCTGTGTCAGTGAAAAAAATGATGCTCTGATCAATCCACACAACATAACGACTCAGTGATCACTGCAGTTAAATGCCAGAGCTTTTTTTTAACCCACTAGCACGCAGAAATGGCATTCCCAAACAATGGACAAGGGCATCACAACTGTTATTCTAATATTGCCTGCAAACCTTTAAAGCAAATAAAATCTCTGCTGATGACAGATAGGCCATTTTCTGACTGTGACAGATAGCCATTCACCGAATTTTCCATATATCCACAGCATAAATTCTATTTCATCAGCCTGATAAGGGAAAAGTGATAGCAGATACAAATCTGTGTCAACACAAAGTAAATTAAACATGTGGGCCTTTGATCTGATAATATCTTTTTTCTAAAATGCAATTTCTTTAGCTAATGTTCTCTGTTTTATTTTGAAAGGTTATAAAAGCACGGTGGGTGATGGATTATAAAGGAAACAAAGTTGCACGCTAAGGGATAACATCAGGTTTATGAATGAAGGAGGCATTCCTTGTACACAAACGCAGTTCGGTGTCATCTCTGTACCATGCACGGATCCCTGATTTTAGTATTCGAACTTTAACTATAGTCCAGTATCAATAAGGTCTGAAGGCTGCGGGCTTCATGGGAACACAAGTTTTCTGAACCAAAAATAGGTGCTGCACGTTGAGAGAGGAGGAGGAGGAGGTCGGGCTATCCTGGGGATAATAAATGTGCATGCTTTTTACAAGCCTCTGCGGTGAGCGCTGCCTGCCTTGTTTACCAGCTTAGCATCTTCATGTGTAGCACTGCTGCTCCAAGAGACCCAAGGATAGATTCAAGAGGCAGCAAGGAAGCCAGACAACTTGGGATTCTTCCGTTGGACTGCCTGCTGAAGCCTGTAGGCTTATAGTTCTTGGGACAATAAATATGCAGATAGAACCAGCTCCTGCTGAAGCATAGATAGTGGTCTATTTACTAAGGCACATTATTTATTTATTTACTTGGATGTTGTATATGCCGTCATTCCAAAAGAAGATTACAACGGTTTACAAAGTCAGTTTTAGAATTCTTGGTCAGCATTCACATCATTTTCAGCTTTCATACTCTAGGTCAACACGACAACAAAATCATATTCTCGTTCACATCCATACATATTCTAGTTTAACACGTTAGCAATATATAATCTAGTACAAATTCATACATTTTCTGGATTGACACAACACAACAACAGCAACTACAGATTCTGATTCTATTAACTATACATCTTACATTTTATGTTTGGTCCTTATTGCTCACTTCGCAAACTTAGGCCTGGATTCACCATTTTATCGCAGACTGGTGAATCCATCAAAAACGGGGGGCAGGCCTGCGAAAGCCAGCAGCGATTGCACCACCGCGGTGTTATCGCTGCCGGCTTTCGCACCCATAGCGCCACCGTGAAAGGTGCTATTGGGCATGCTACTGGCGACAATAATGTGGCTTACCTTATCGCCTCCAGCGAAGACATTGCGGAGTCCGCCCCTTGCTGCCCTGACCCCTCCCCTCGCCGCACTGACTCCGTACCGACTCCGCCCCTAGCAAGCTATCGCACGAGATAAGCTTTACAAAATGACCTCCTTAGTCTCTGGTACTATCATTATAGTCTCTTGTTTCTGACATTGCAGTTATCAGCATTTTGGGATTTTATGTTAAATCATACGCATTTCTAAAGAGCCTTCTTAACATAAGCATTAACATGTGTTAAAGAGATTTGAACGAGCATTAATGCATGTATTTAATATAATTTAACGCATTGTCTTTGTTAATGTAAATGTGGGATCAACAAATAAACATGCAAAAAAAGGTTAATGAGTTATGGCACATACAAGTAGATGTAAATTTGCTCATTAATATGTAAATCAGTTTCTACAAATTACACAAAGTATTCCATTTCTGGGAATTAATAGGTCTAGGAGTTGATCCTTCAGATATAACTTCTTTTATATTATTATATATATATATATGTTAATATGTTCTCTGTACACCGACGTGATATCTTGATAAGCGGCGGTATATAAAAACCAATAAATAAATAAATAAATAAAATGTTTTTTTCTATTTTTAATCTATTTTTTTTCCACCCTCTTCTTTCATTGTTGTTTTATTTGTTGAGTGGTTTGGAATTATGTATTTTTTTTCAAATTTTGTATTGTTTCTTGTGTGAAATTTGTATAACATTCATCTTTTTTTTTCCATAAGTAAGGTGTATTCCTTCTTCAAATTTTTGAAATTAATAACTAGAAAGCTAAAAAAAAAGTACACAAAGTAACATGATTTGCATTAACCTCCTGAAATGCAAAAACTTAACTCTGCAACTGGGGGCATAGTTAAGGTTACTTTTTTGGCTGGCTGGGCAAGCTAATTTGCCTGGCAAGTCAACTGACGGCCATACTGAGTAGAAGTTCAGGCCTTCCATGCTCCCTCTGTACCACTTCCCTCACAGAGTGAAAGTCCTGGGCCCTGCCAACCCAGTTAATCTCTCCAGACTGCAAGTTCCACTACAGCCACCCTGAGATCTTCCAGTGGAGTTCCAAGGCCCTGATAGCATTCATCCAGCCTCCTCCATCCTCAACCCAACTTACCCTATTCGAGGTTCCAGCTACAATGATAGGGGCATTCTCTCCTGCCCTGCTTGATTTGATGATCAAAATGGTACCAAATTATCAGGTCACTTAAGATGCTCTGGGAAAAATTATTTTATTATTTTTATATTGAACTACTGTAACTTCTACCCTCTCTTCCCTCCCTGATCCCAGCAGTCTCCTCTATCCTTCATCTTGCCCTCCCTTGACCTTTGAAATATTCTCTTTCCCTTCCCTTTCATGCCAGCATCTACCAGTATGTAACAAAACTTGTCTTGATGCTCCCTACCACATTCATCTTTTAATCAAATGGCTTACTTTCTCTTCTGCACTGGCAGGTTCATGCCTCCTAATTCTTCTGGCCCACAATGGCCGAAACAAGCGCACCTCTACCTTCTTCCAGCCTATGGGGGGCTCATGCAAGTGTGGCAGGAGATATTTTTTTCTGCTAGGACCAGTGTGGGCCGGTGCAAGCATGGTGTTAGGACCTTGTGCCAGGGGAATTGCTAGGTAATGGAAAGACTTGGTTCCCAGACCCATAGGGAACTGTCTGAGATGTTGATAATTAAACTCAACAATCATGTCAAGTCTCTTCCACACCCCCCCCCCCCCCCCCTCGGAACAACCCTGTGAAAACACAGAACAGGAATGGTGGGAATGTCAGGAAGGGAGGGAAATGAGCAGCTCTTCTTTGCACTGCTCTCTGCCTCACCCCTCCCCTCCTGTTCCCTGCATAACAAGAGGAGAGGGGTGGAACAACTAGAAGGCAGGGGCTGGATTTGTGAGCAAATAGGCCCTTTCTGCTTTGTTTTCTTCAGGTTCATTCCCTTTCCTCCTATTCCCTACACACAGGAGGGGAGAGAAGGGGCTGGATTAGAAAGCAGAGTAGCCCTTCTTTGCTCTGCTTTTATGGGTCTTCTGCCATACAGGGCCATAGGCAGAATCACAGATAAAAGCAGTCCTGCAGATGACTTCATCTGTACCTTTGACCCGAATGCATGCAGCGAGCCCATATTTTCCTTCTGGAAGTGTGTATGTGTGTGTGTGTGGGGGGGGGACGGACGGACATGAATTTCCCAATATTGAAAAATGATTTCAAGTAAAAACTACTTATTCCAGGTTGGATCCCTGTCCTTTTTACCTGCCCCTGAGTGTGCCAGAGGTAGTTTTGATTCTGGCATTGTTGGCAATGAGCAGTGCATTGGGGAATAGAGTGGTGTCTCCTGTTTTGAAAAAGTCTATTATTACACCTGTTTGGAAGAATAAAAGTTTGGATCGCTGTATATATGTAGGTACCATCATTTTTCAGGTTTTATTTTATTTTCCCTCAGAATTTCAATGGTATAACAAAAATGTGACTTTTCCACTCATTTTTCTCCTGTTTGTTATAACAAAGTGATTTCTACACTGATTTTATTTTTGTTATAACTTTGAAATTCACAGGTAAAGTAAAATAAAAACTGAAAACAAATGTTCCTAGATATGAGGTAATTATTATCCAGAGTCAGGACTCCCATGTGAAGCAATGCTTATTGAAACTGTGGCTACAGTTCAATTAATTGAATTTTTGGAGAGTGGGGAAGGATTGGATTACAGTCAGGCAGGTTTTAGAGAGGATGTATTACAGAGTAGTTAGGATCTTTACATGGATGTGAATCTGTCTTCTTAGTTTTACTGGATTTATTCATCACTTTTGATCTGGTAAATCACACTCTTTTTCTGGCTTGCTGTCAAGTGTGATTGGAAGGAATTGTTACGGACCAGATTTCATTATCTTTGAGAGATAGAGTGCAATCAGTGTGTGTGGAAGGAAGATGCTTGACACCTAGAGATGTTTATGTGTGTCAGGTTCCTCAGGGTTCTTCCTTGTCACCTACACTTTTTAATATATATTTGCATACCTTATGCAGGCTGATTCATTCATTTGGGTTTATAACCTATATCTGTGCTGATGATATCCAGATATTGGTTTACCTTGGGGGTTAAATGTTTTTAAATGGTGGTGAAATGGCTGATAGTAAACTGGTTCTGGATTTTGCTAAAACAGAATTGTTGAGCTTTGGAGGGACTGACCTATTAGTTTCATCAGTAAATGATGATGTGTCTCTTACTTCAGTTGTAGAAGAGAAAATCATTGGGGGTAAAGTTAGATTCAGGGATGTCTTTGGAGGTGCAGAGTAACTTGATAGCATGGAATGTCTAGATGAAATTAAGATTGGTGAGACAACTTTGCCCTTTTCTATAGATGCAGGCTCTGAAAACAGTGACTTGTGCACTCGCAATAAACCATATTGACTATTGTAATTCATTATATTTCGAGCTGCCAGAGGAAATCATTTGGGAGCTTAAATTCATCAGATTATGGCATATAGGCTTGAGACAAATAATGCATGATGTATGTCAGCTGCACCACTACTGCATAGATTATACTGAGTATCTGTTTCAGCTAGATGTACATTTTCAAGCTCTGTTGTGGCATTCTGTGTGCTCCAAAGAAAACGTTCACCTTATATCAGCAATCGAATGAGGTAGTATCAATCTCTGGAAGGCTGTAAACAAATATGTATAAATAAATAAATAAAAATATTTTACTCTTTGGGGGTGGGGGAAGGGGTGTAAAGGGAGCCATGAAGCATTCAAACTTCATCTCTGGAATGTGGGAAGCGGTTATGGAGGGCCCAGAATTTTAATTCAGTGTGGTGAGAGAGGCACTGTTGGAGGTGGACTACATCCTCCGTCAGATCATGCTTTACTGTGGCTGGCAATACTCATGTGTTAAAACAAAGTCTACTGGTGGAAATTTAGAACTTTATTACTAATTAAATAACATAAGAATAGAAAGTATATGAAAAATATATCAGAAGATAGACATCAAACATCTTGGCACCCTGGTTCAATTTTATGCCTAGGGAAACCAAGCACAATTCATCATTTGCAAGTCTAATCTGAAGTAAGAGACCATCAATTACTGATTAAATAAATAGATCAGACCCTACCCCCAAAGAGTAAAATATTTTTATTTATTTATATATATTTGCATACAGCCTTCCAGAGAAAATCATCCAAAGCAGTGGACAACATAATAAATACAACCACAATTTCAATATACCAAAGTAAAATCCATAATAAAAACATAAATACAAATCAGCATAAAACAAATATACACCAAATACTTCTTGCTTTTATAAGACTGCTGCCAGCTCCAGAGTATTCTCTCCCCAAACTCTTCATCTATCACCATCTCACCTCTACATATCTACTGAAACAGCCAGGTCTTTAATTTTTCCTAAATAGCAATAGATCCATCTCCAATCTCTACTCCAGTGATGGGGCATTGGGCATTCCACAATTTAGAAATAGCCGTCAAAAAGGCCCTCTTCTCAAATTGCCATTGACAAAACATGTTTACATATGGAATTTGCTCTCAAACTCTGAGATTGATACTACCTCATTTTTGTTTATCAAAATTGTTCAATAAAGTGTTCCATGAAAAAATGTAAAGACTATTCACCCAAAATGATGTAGATGTCAATATATAACTAGATAAAATTAAAATACTTAGCTTCAATATGCTTTTCTTCTTCTACATAATAACTTCAATCAATTTATCCACAGTCAAATGGGTCCTGACACCAGTGTTTTGTACAAATGTCTCAGGGAACTTGTTGTGTTGAACCAAACTTTTAAAACCACTATTAGGGAAACCACTCCAATTACATGATATGAACAATAAAAAAATGTATTTAACTTGCAGTCTCCTCAATGTCAAAAATAATACTGTCCAATCAATGTCCACATTCATGCCAAAAGGAGGGAGCCTGGCTTTTTTTTTGTGGAGAAGGGAGCCTGTGACAGAGTGTGAGAATTACAGTTTCTACTGGGCCGGATTTTAAATGCCATGCGCGCGTAAATCCGGCCGCATTTACGCTCGCAGGGCCCTCGCGCGCCGGCGTGCCTATTTTGCATAGGCCGCCGGCGCGCGCAGAGCTCAGGGATGCGCGTAAGTCCCGGGGCTTTGTAAAAGGGGTGTGTTGGGGGCGTGTCAGGGGCGTGTCATAAAACGATGTGGCATTTCGGGGGTGTGACGCGGCATTGCGGGGGCGGGCCTGGGGGTGTGGTGCCGGCCCAGGGGCGTGACCGAGGCCTCTGGACCAGCCCCCGGGTTGGGTGATGGCGCACCAGCAGCCCGCTGGCACGCGCAGATTTACATCTGCTTTTAGCAGGCGTAAATCGTGCAACAAAGGTAAGGGGGGGGATTTAGATAGGGCGTGGGGGGTGGGTTAGGTAGGGGAAGGTGGGGGGAGGGCGAAGGAAAATCGGAGCGGCCTCGGAGGGAACAGGCAGCGCACGAGCAGGTTGCACAAATGTGCACCCCCTTGTGCGCGCCGACCCCGGATTTTATAAGATACGCGCAGCTACGCGTGTATCTTATAAAATCCAGTGTACTTTTGTTCACGCCTGGTGCGCGAACAAAAGTACGCGCTCGCGCAAAATTATAAAATCTACCCCACTGTGTTTTGGATACTGGGAAAAACAACATTCTGTGTTAAAAAAAAAAAAGGGAACCCAGTAGTGGGCAGCCTAGTAATTGTTTATACAGGGCAGCAAAGATACTAGAACTGGTCCTACCTCTGCTGCTGGATAGGACCCATCCTATCCAGCAGCAGAGGTGGAGGAGGGTGAGTGTCTGAAAGGAATGGGATGAGTAGAAGGGAAGAGGTGAGTTACTGAGAATGACTGAGAGGGAAGGGGAGGGGTGAGTGAGGGGGGGGTGAATAACTGAGGGAAGAGAAGGTGAGTGACTGGGAGGGAAGAGAAGGTGTGAGTGACTGGGAGGGAAGGGAAGGGAAATGGGGTGAGTGAGTAAGACTGATTGGGAAGAGTTAGTAAGGAAGTGGAAGAGGGGAGTAAGGGTAGAAGTATTGTGTCTAGGTATGACAGAGAAAGGAGAAAGTTTGTATATTTCCTCCTCCCTTGCTCCCCCCACTTCCTCGCCACTATTCCACAACAATCTGGGTGACTGAAAATCCAAAGTTCCCAGGTATAGAGAGGGGAAAAATGTTATCCTTATTAGTTTTATTGTATTGAAACATATTGATTTTTTGGAAATGTTTAAAAAAAAGTATTTTATCCTTATTGCTCTTATTTCTTAGATGCTTTATTTGTCATCTGTTTTGAAATACTGCTTTTATTAGTATGTTTATTACTATGATTAATTAATATTTCTTGATTTTCTATTATGAGGGATGATGATGTTTCTGTTTTAAAACTAAAATCTAACATTTGTCTATGAGAAAAATTTCATAACAAAAACTACAACCCAATTTCTCACATTTTTTTATTGGACTATAAAAATATGATAATTATTCCAGTGACCATCATAAAGCACAGGGTCCAAAGAATTCACTAGATAACCTTTAAGAGCTTTCACTAGATAACCTTTAAGAGCTTTTAGATTTTTAGCTTATCATAAGTAATATTAATTATTTATTCTTATTTCATCTATTTTATTGTATTTTCTGTTTACTACTAGTATTTTAATTATATTGTAAACCGTAAAGATAGAATCATGTGTTCTGGCTCACGGTATATAAAAATTGCATAAATAATAAAAAAAATAAATAAAGAGCAAAAAAGCTTCTAAAGTGCTTAAAAGAGTGTAATCATCACTTACAAATGTTATTTTGTGTTTGAGCTTAACTCTCACATACATGGATTATAAGCAGTACTTAGCTATAAGAATGTTTAAAGTACTTAGCTGAATGAGAATGCTCCATTGAATGCCGCTTAATGCTGGAAATGAAAGGGCAATCTGTATATGCCAAATTACAATGTCCTTTAAAGGTTTTTCATAATGTCTGCTGTGAAAATGCCCGACTCTGCAGGGTTTCGGAATGATTTACTTCAGGGGTCCAGCTGGCTTTTTTGTTTGACACTTTGGGGCAGATTTTCAAAGGGGTACCCGCGTAAGATACGCGTGTACCCTCCGAAAACCAAATTCCCCTGCGCGCGCCGAGCCTATGTTGAATAGGCTCGGCAGCGTGCGCAAGCTCCAAAATGCGCGTACGTCCCTGGGGTTTCCTGGGAGGGGGGGGCGTCTTGTGGCGGCGCATCATTCGGGGCGGGGCCGTGGGTGCGGTTCCAGCCCGGGGGCATTTTGTGGGCATGGCCGAGGCCTCCGAAACAGCTCCCGGGCCTCTGGCAGGCGTAACTTTTAAAACAAAGGTAGGGGGATTTAGATAGGGCTGGGGGGGTGGGTTAGGTAAGGGAAGGGATGGGATGGGAAGGTGCAGGGGGGGTGGAAGGAAAGTTCCCTCCGAGGCCGCTCCGATTTCAGAGCGGCCTCGGAGGGAACGGAGGCAGGTTGTGTGGCTCGGCGCACGCAGGCTGCCGATTTTGGGCAGCCTTGCACGCGCCGACCCCGGATATTAAAGAATACGTGCAGCTACGTGCGTATCTATTAAAATCCGGCGTACATTTGTTTGCGCCTGGTGCAAATGATTGAACAAACTACTGCTGAACCAAGGTGCTGTCAAACCATCTTGAAACAAGCAAAAATGAGAGGCTTTTTGACCACCAAGGAATTATCATTTCTGCAGGTCCAGTTTCCACGATCCCCTGTTATATCCGGGGTACCAAAAATACATAAAACATTGATACATCCACCATACAGACCCATTGTATCTGTGAATTGGTCTGTTTTAGAACCATTGGCTAAATGTGTTCATGTATTTTGTCAACCTTTTGTTCAGCAAGCAGAATCCTATATTCAGGACACAGCGCATATGCTCAGAAAATTAGCCACTTTGAATACACTACCTACTCCAGCGTTTCTAGTTACCTTAGATGATGATGAGGCACTGTACACAAATATCCCCAAACAGGCTGCATTACAAATTGTCAGTGATTTATTTGAATAAAGAATCAGACTACAGCGCATTCCATCTGATTTTCTAATACAGCTTACAGAACTGGTACTCAAACATAATTTTTTCTATTTTGGTCAAGGGATTTTTTTACAGGCATATGGTGTCACAATAGGTTCTCCGCTGGCCCCAAATGTGGCCAATTTATACGTCACAAGATTTGAAAAAACGCAAGTTTATCCCTCTATTTTTTTCCAACATGTACAAATGTGGACAAGATACATAGATGATATATTTTTCATTTGGTCACAAACAGAACAGCTTTTGTTAGATTTTCACAACTGGCTCAATCAAGCAGACCCAAATTTGAAATTTTCTATAACATATCATCAAGATACATTGTCATTTTTGGATATTCAAATCACACACAAAAATCAAAATTTAGTAACTACACTTTATCGCAAGCCAACAGACAGGAACAATTTGTTAAGATTTGAAAGTCATCATCCCACACATTTTAAAAATGGTCTCCCAGTGGGTCAATTCTTTAAAGCACGCAGGATTTGCTCTCAAGAAGATTTCATCCAACACTCTCATCAATTATCCATGAGGTTTCAACAGGGCTAAACATGAGGAGACTCCCTGGTAGGATTTCAGGTGAGGCCTGGGGCATATCCAGCCGTGGGCCCTTTAAATATAGAAGGAGGACACGGCTACACCCCTTAGGCAGAAGGGGCAGGACCTTGGACAGTGGCCATGCTGCCGCTGAGAGCAAGAGGAGCAGGGCTGGGCCGAAGGAACAGGCCCCGATGAAGGAGGCGGCATCCAAGCCGCGAAGAGGACACTGAAAGTGGCTTCCCTGCCGCAGGTGAGTCCGGGGACTGCGGCCTCCGGGTCACGAAAGGACGATGATGTCAGCGGCTCCTGCCGCTCTGAGCTGCAGGCACGACTTCTCCGTGCCGAAGAAGAAAGGCAACCTCCGGGCCATGAAGGAACATCAGCGGTGGCTCCTGCCACTCAGCAAAGTCCGAGGACTGCAGCGGCCTCTGGGCCGTGATGTAAGAGGCCTCCCGTGGCTCTGGCCATGGGAGGAATCGTAACAGCACCCCCTCTCAAATGGTCCCCTTCCTTTCTTTGGGAGGTCAGAAACAGGTAGGGCATCTTAAGCTGGAACATCTGGAACTGGAACGTCTGAAGAGAATTCAAGGCTGGAAACAAAGGACAGAGATGGTCAAACATTCAGACAAGACACGTATACCGAAGGCACAGGTGGACTTGAACAAAGTATAGGACAGCGAGACTGCATCTCAGGTTCTAGAGATCAAGATGGCAGAGATCAAAGACAAGGAGTCTAGGATGAACAGAAGGTATAGATGAGGAGTATCTTTGCGTGAGGACCGGTTCATGGCTCACAGTGGTCAGGGCCAGCGTAGCGAGTAGACAAGAATCATCTTCACGGTGGTAGCATAGAAAGGATGGATCAGACTTCAAGCTGGATTCTATAGATGTGAAGATGGAACTCCAGGAGAGTAAGTAGACAAAGTTACGAGTCCCCGCTGCCTTTGGATAGACAGAATTACCTGGAGGACATGGATGGAAGTCCAATGAACATAGCTCAGCTGATGGAGAGTTGATCCTGAAGGCAACTTTTACCTTAAGATGATGGTTAATTCAAGGCTGAAAAAGGCAGTATGAGGAAGCTCAGGATTGCTGCTTCCAAGCTTGCAAGGCCAGATGAGAGAAGTCTCTATAGCTTGGTGAAGAGAGAGTTGGAACACTGCGTGAAGGATGCTGGAGGACTCATAGTGGCGAGTTCTGGATGCAGGATGGCTCGCGATGGTGATCCTGGGTAGAATCCACTTGCACGAAGTAAGGGCTGGGTTTAGCTGTGGATTCAGGGTGATTCGCTGTGTAGAGGTCATAAAGGTGAAATGCACGAAGGTGATGTCTGCGAAGAATCAACATATAACCCATAGCTGGAGTCTGCGGAAGCAGAGAGATGTGTTAAACTGAAGATGGCCCCAAAGGAAGCACTAGGACAATGCAAGGGACTGAATTGGAAAAGACGAGCTGTAGACAGGTCTGGGTGCAGGCACCTCCTGCAGGTCATATGAACCCAAAACCCGGAGTGTTGATGTGGAGTACACTTTTTTGGCAAGTCTTGGGGGACCCTCCTGACCCCCACAAGACTTTCCAAAAGTCCAGTGGGGGTCCAGGAGCGACCTCCTGCACTCGGACCATCGGCTGCCAGTATTCAAAATGGCGCCAATAGCCTTTGCCCTTTCTATGTCACAGGGGCTACCGGTGACATAGAAAGGACATAGATGGTGCCGGCCATCCAGTGCTCCTACCATGTGACAGGGTCCAGCCAATGGCACAGATACCCTGTCACATGGTAAGGGCAAAGGGCCATCGGCGCCATTTTGATTAGTGGCAGCCGACGGCCCGGGAGCAGGAGGATGGCCCGGAGCGGGAGATTGCTCCTGGGACCCCCACTGGACCACCAGGTACCTGTAAAATGTTTTGGGGTGGGGTCGGGAGGGTGGGGGAAGCTAAGGGGTCAGTTTTAAAGGGTCAGAATGGGTTTTTTGTTTATCAGCTCGGGCGCAGCCGATAAACAAAACCGCGATCGGGCCCGATGCAAAAAAACCCACATGTGAATCGGAACTGGAATCCAAACCGATTCTGGTTTCGATTCACATCTCTAATTATTTATACTCCCCTCCCCCTCCCCTGTTCATTGTACTTTCAATCTTTCAGTTGTAATGTAAACTGGTATGATGTTTGCATACTAATGCTGGTATATAAAAATCTTAAATAAATAAATAAATAAATAAATTTGTGGATGACACAAAATTATTCAGAGTAGTTAAATCACAAGTGGATTGTGATAAATTGCAGAATCTGGAAGACTGAGCATCCAAATGGTGGATGAAATTTAATGTGGACAAGTGCAAAGTGATGCTTATAGGGAAAAATAACAATTGCTGTAGTTACACAATGTTAGGTTCCATTTTAGGAGTTACTATCCAAGAAAAAGATCTAAGCATCATAGTGGACAATACATTGAAATCATTGGCTCAATGTGCTATGGCAGTCAAAAAAACAAAAAGAATGTTAGGAATTATTATTTATTTTATTTATTTATTTAACAGCTTTTCTATACCAACATTAAAGTACACATCATATCGGTTTACATAATAACAAAAGGTGGAAAATACAAATAACAGGGGGAGGGAACGGGGAGAACTAAGAAACCGGGGGTCAGAAGAAGGGGACCCTAACAATTAAAGAGGAGGAACGAAGCAAGAGGAACGGTAACACATGATTATACAAGGTGCAAATTATACAAGGTGCACATGATTATACAAGATGCAAATTATACAAAAGAGGTGCAAGGGTACAGGACACAAATGATCCTGGGATCTTGTGGGAAGGGAATGGTGAATAAAATGGAAAATGTCTTAATGCCTCTGTATTGCACTATGGTGAGACCACACCTTCAATACTGTGTACAATTCTGTTCACTGCATCTCAAAAAAGATATAGCTGCACTGGAGAATGTACGGAGAAGGGTGACCAAAATGAAAAAGGGATGGAACTGTTCCTCTATGAGTAAAGGCTAAAGAGGTTAAGGCTGTTCAGCTTGAATAAGAGATGGCTGAGGGAGGGATATGATAGACATCTGTAAAATCATGAGAGGACTAGAATGGGTAAATGTGACTCAGTTATTTACTCTTTTGGGTAATAGAAGGACTAGGGAGGACTCCATGAAGTTAGCAAGTAGTACATTTAAAACAAATTGGAGAAAATTCTTTTTCACTTATTGCACAATTAAGCTCTGGAATTCATTGCCAGAGGATATGATTAAGGCAGTTAGTGTAACTGACATTAATCAGGTTGACTCATGGAATATTCACTGCTTATTACTTGCTTTAGTCGCATGGGATTTATTTAATGTTTTGGGTACTCTCAAGATACTTGCATCCTGGATTGGCCACTATTGGAAACAAGATGCTGGGCTTGATGGACCCTCGGTCTGACCCAAAAAGGCAACTTCTTATGTTCTTCTGACTGCAGGGGACTGGGAAGGAAGAGAGAGCAAGACTGCTGGGGGCTGGGAGAGTAGGATTTCTATTGCTTTTGTTTGTCTGAGATGGGAAGTGGGAAAATTTGATTTTTCTCTGTATTATTTTTGGGAAATGTGCATCTAAATAATACTTTTTCAGTGCAGGGAAAATTTAGAAATTTTGGAAGAATTTAGACATTTTTATCACCGTCCTTGGCTTTTGGCCTCATTTTTCTGTCAGAGGCTGTTTTTGTTTGCTTGCAGAACAACAGAGGGAAGGGTCAAAGGAAACTCTTTTGATGGCCTATCTTCAGACAGGGAAGCTTTTGCCCCATAGGCAGCTCACAGTAGTTTGTAGTCGATTTCTTTTCTGGGGTTAGTATTAATGAGACTTTCTGTGACCATAAGCATTTCTACAAGGAGGATGGGAGAGGTGGTGCAGGCGAGGCAACAAATGAATTCTCCCCTTAGCCCCAGAGACCCTTGCTGCATCTCTGCTGAAGACATCTAAAATGTGGGATGGAAGGGAGATGTGCTGCTCTGAGATTTTAATCTGCCAGATGTAGACTGGAGCATCCCTACTGCAAAATCTGCAAGAAGTAGAGAGAGATTGTGGATTCCCTTCATAGGGCTCATGCAACCCGTGAGGGGAGGGCCACTACCGGATCTGCTACTCACAAATGGAGACAATATCTCAAATGTCCAGGAGGGTGCTACCTAGGCCTCGGTGATCATCAAGCAGCATGGTTCAATATATCAGCCAAGACGGAAGGGAATCACATGAAGACCAAAGCCCTGGATTTCAAAGACACAGACTGGTAGAATGGCAACTTACCTCGAGGAAGACCTAGAAAGCTGGGAGGAGATGAGTGAAGTGGAACAACAGTGGGTCAAATTAAAAAGAGCTATAAGAAAGGAGTCTGTATCTGAAGGGGGGTAAAACAGGATGGAGGCGATCCAGAGAAGAATGACCAAAATTGTGTGAGGTCTGTTTTAGAAGGCCTATGAAGAGAGGCTGAAGGATCTGAATGTGTATTCACTTGAAGAGAGAAGGTGCAGGGAAGATACAATTCAGACCTTCAGATACCCGAAAGGTTTTAATAATGCAGAAAATGAAACTTTAGGAAGGTTGACTCAGAACCAACATCAGGAAATATCTCTTCAAGGAGAGGGTGGTGGATGTCTGGATTGCCCTTCTGGAGGAGGTGGTGAAGAAAAAAAACTGTGAAATAATTCAAAAGGGCCAGGGGATAAGCACTGTGGATCCCTAAAACCAGAGGATTAAAATGAAGAAAAGAGAGCAAGGGGGTAACTTGCTGGTGTGGTGGTTGCTCCCCTTAACCAATGGGCCTACATAATGTTAACACAATTCCATCTTTGCTATGCTCTCCGCTTCAATGGCAAGGAATTACAGGGAATTGGACTCAGACAGCAACCAATGAGGACCCTGACTTCTATGGTTTGGGAAACTGAAAAGCGTGGGCGTAGCCTGCGCAGCAGATATTACCATAAGCTTGCTGGGCAGACTAGAGGGACCATATGGTCCTTTCTGCTGTCATTTCTCTGTTTCTATGTAAAAAAAATGATAAAGAAAAGTAGGAAAAAAGAAAGCCGATCTGGTTCTCCAAAGTGGCGGCTGAGAAAATAAACAGGTAGATTTTTAAAGCGATGCATGTGGGAAAACGGCCCCATACATGCGTATGTGTGCCATGCACGAGCAACGTGAATTTTAAGAAGCTGGGAAGTACACGCATCAAGAATAGGGAGGCAGAAAAGAGGTGGGGCATGGGTGTTCCCAAGATGTACATGTGTAACCCCTGAATTTTGCAAGGCTGGACCATGACAACACATGCCATGTTAGGTCCTGATGAGGTGCAAGTCTGGAGATTTTGGGCAGATGGATCCTCAACATGGGGGGGGGGGGAGGGCGGGGAAGGAAGAGAGAGAGAGAGAACCTCTTTTAAAGATACCATCTGACCCTCTCTATATATTCCACTGTAAGAGGGGTACTTTCAACTCAGGATGGGTTTTAGGGGGGGGGGGGCAGTGTTACATTGATCTGCCTAAGGTACAAGGGTCTGTAGACCCTTGTAACACTGCATCCCCCTCCCCCCGAATATCCACCCTGAGTTGAAAGTGCCCCTTTTACAATGGGCGATATATAGAGTGTCAGATTCTCTTTCACTCTCTTTCTCACCCCTCCCACCCCACCCCCCAAGTCAGTATGCACAGTAGGGATATTTTTAAATGGTATGCACAATATATTTGCTTGCATGCCCAATCCGCATGTTTATAGGCGCATGTGCACTCCTTTTAAAATTTACTTGAAAGGCAATAAGAGTGGTATTCAAAAAGAACAAAGGAACACACAAAAAAGAGGCACTCAAGGAAGAATATCTGGTGAAGCTGAAAGAGACAGGAAAATAAAATCAGAACCGTGAAAGCTCGAGTGGAAGAAGAGATCACCAAAGAGGTGAAGTGTGATGACAAAACATTTTTCAGCTACATCAGAGAAAGGAGGAAGGCCAGAGGTGGCATTGTGAGATTGAAAGGAGACAAGGTGTGGCAAAAGATGAAGAAATAGCAGAAATATTAAACAAATACTTCAGCTCAGCTTTTAGTAAGAAAGACATTGAAGAAGGATTGTTGCTGGCTAGCAAGAGTACAGAAGAAACTAGTTGGGTGAATCTAGGAAACCTGAAAGTGGACAAAGTCATGGGGCTGGATGAGATACATTTCAGGATACTGAGTGAGCTCCGAGAGGTACTGGAGGATCTGCTGAAAGAGCTGTTCAGTAGATCTTGGACACAGGAGTTGGTGCCGCAGGACTGGAGGAGGGAAGTTGTAGTCCTGCTTCACAAAAGTGGCAGCAGGGAGGATGCTGGAAACCACAGGCCGATTAGCCTTACCTTAGTGGTGGGAAAATTAATAGAGACTGATAAAGGAAAGCATAATGAACTATCTGCGATCCAATGAGTTGCAGGATCTGAGGCAACATGGTTTTACCAGAGGAAGATCCTGTCAAATGAATCTCATAGATTTTTTTGGATTGGGTGACTAGAGAATTAGATTAAGAAAGAGTAATCAATATGGTTTACTTGGATTTTAGCAATGCTTTTATATGTTCCCACATAAGAGGTTAATACATAAAATGAGAAGCCTGGGAGTGGGTCCCAAGGTTGTGGATTACAAATCGTAGTGGTAAATGACACTTATTCTGAAAAAAGAAGAATGATAAGTGGAGTTCCTCAGGAATAGGGTTTGGGACCAGTTCTGTTCAATATCTTTGTGAACAATATTGCAGAGGGATTAGATGGTAACATTTGTCTTTTTGTGAATGACATTAAGATCTGCAATGCAGTGGACACACTTGAAAGAGAGAGAGAATGAGAAATGACCTAGACAAACTGAAGAACTGGTTGAAGTTTTGGCAGTTGGGATTCAAAGCCAAGAAGTGCAGAGTCGTGTATTTGGGGCACAGCAATCCAAAGGAGTGTTATGTGTTGGGAGGTGAAAGACTTATGTGTACAAACTGGGAGAGAGACCTCGGGGTAATTGCATCTGATGATCTGAAAGTGGTGAAGCAATGTGACAAGGTGGTGGCTAAGACCAGAGGAATGCTGGGCTTCATTGAAAGAGACATAATCAACAGGAAAAAGGAGGTAATGATGCCACTGTACCGATCCTTGGTGAGGCCTCACCTGGAGTGTTCAGTTTTGGAGACCTTGTCTCAAAAAGGATAAGAACTGAAAGGAAGTTGTTCAGAGAAAAGAGACTAAAATGGTGTGGGATGTGCATGGAAAGCTATATGAGATGAGACTAAAGGGCCTTTCGGGTAAATTTTCAAAAGGTTGCGCGCGTGAAAAACTGGGATTACACACATGGCTGGAGCGCACTTAGAGTTACTAGTCGCTCCTCTTACTGTGGTATAAAAAGTTGACTAATACGTGCCTCACCCCAGAGGTTCTCTCTTTCTTTCTCTCTCTCCTAAAATCCTCCCTTTTGACTAAATTTAGAAAATTTGCATATGCAATAAATAACACATCTCACAATGTGTTATTTATTGCAGGTGTTATCATGGGTGTTTCGTGATTTGATAAATGACCCCCTAAATGCCTTAATTTTGCATTCACTTGACTATTAATGAGGCTATTGAATATATATAGATGAGCCTTTGAAAAAGGGAAAGTTAACAGCCCTCTGGGTCCGCTGTCTGCCGTCCACCATCCTCTGTCCTGAGCCTCATTACCCCTCTGGAGAGAAGGAGGTGACCCGTCTGAGTGCTGTGGCATTCCATCACTTACATAGCTGTGCATCCTGGGCCAAGGTGACTTGCAGAGTCTAGGGCTAAGAGACTTGAGAGTGAACAGACTGTCACTTTAGTGGCCATGACTGTCCTCTCTGTATCTGTGCTGGAGACCAGTGAAGGGAGGGATCTTCCACTGACCAGCCCAAGAACGGAGCTTCCACCTGTCGCCTGGTAAGAATCTAGCTCCATTTCCTACCTTGTGTGAACTTATTAGCATTAAAAAGTAAGTCTCAGCTAAAGAGTGGTGAGATCAGCAGAAATTAAGGGTAATTTGATAAGCACTGAATGATAAATAAGCTTTGGAAACTATTGTCTTTTGTATTGCCTGTGTCCCTAATTACCTGTATGTGTCTTGCCTTATGAAATGTTAAGCTAAGCCCTGTATAACTTATAAATAAAGGTTGTTTTTATTCAGACAATTGCTAATTTTCTAAGAAGAATAAGGAAGTACATATGTAAAGGGAGGTGGGGGTTAGAAACATACTAATTCTCCCTTCAATGTCCTATCCTCATTACTTCCGGATTTCTTCCAACAACACGCCAGCCAACAACAACCACGTTTTAGTTCCGCTAACTCTGTAGGGGCACCATGGGACAATACTGTTCTTCTCTGATTTTCCTACACCCTTAACTAAACCCATCTGTTAGATACCCTGACCCAACATCTCATGCCACCCATCAGAACATAAAAAATTGCAATACTGGGTCAGTCATAGGGTCCATCAAGCCCAGCATCCTGTTTCCAACAGTGGCCAATCCAGTCTACAAGTACCTGGCAAGTACCCAAAAATTAAGTAGATCCACGCTACTGATGCTAGTTATAGCTGTGGCTATTTTCTAAGTCAACTTGATTAATAGCAGGTAATGGACTTCTACTCCAAGAACTTAACCAAACCTTTTTTAAACCCAGCTACACTAACTGCACTAATCACATCCCCTGGCAACAAATTCCAGAGTTTAATTGTGCATTGACTGAAAAATAATTTTCTCCGATTAGTTTTAAATATGCTACTTGCTAACTTCATGGAATGCCCCCTAGTTCTTCTATTATCCAAAAGAGTAAATAACTGATTCACATTAACCGTTCTAGACCTCTCATGATTTTAGAGACCTCTATCATATCCCCCCTCAGCCATCTCCTCTCCAAGCTGAACAGCCCTAACCTCTTTAGTCTTTCTTTGTAGGGGACCTTTTCCATCCCCTTTATCATATTGGTTGCCCTTCTCTGTATCTTCTCCATCGCAACTATATCTTTTTTGAGATGCAGTGACCAGAATTGTACACAGTATTCAAGGTGCGGTCTCACCATGGAGTGATACAGAGGCATTATGACATTTTCCATTTTATTCACCATTCCCTTCCTAATAATTCCTTATTCCTAATAAACCCACTAATCAGACTTTCCAAACTTTCAACATCCTCCTCGTCCCCATTTCAATTCACCAGTTGTTCCATCACCTCAAATTTTGTGGTATCAACTTTACCACAGTGAAACTGCCTCCCTGGAAAACTTTTATAATCCACATAATTTCTTTATTTAAACAATTTGTAGCCCACTGAAAGCAAATCTCAGCAGGTAAAGAGGATACATACATAATAAAAATGAACCCAATAATTTCTCTATCTTCAAAATTTCTAATTTACCTTCATTTCATGCTACGATCCAAACACTAAGTCCAATGTATGGTCCTTTTCATATGCAGCAAGGGTATCAAATCACTTAACAGCAAGGATAGGCAAAAACTGATTAACCTTAAAACCAACTCCTAAATTAATCTACAAATTAAAATATCTCATTATTAAAATTGTAAGAGAATCTTACCACCTGAGCTAATAATACTTTTAAAATGTCTTCTAACAAATCTGAAGAAAGACCAAGAGGGCAATACCACAATGAAATAATGATAAACAACATATAATAAATTTTAAGAAAATAACAACATGAATTTGCGATACTGGGTCAGTTCGAGAGTCCATTTAGCCCAGTATCCTGTTTCAAACAATGCCCAATCCAGGTCACAAGTAACTGGCAAGATCACAAACAGTAAATAGATCCTATGCTGCTATTGCTAAGTAGTGGCTATTTCTTAAGTCTGCTTGGTTAATAACAGTTTATTGACTTGTTCTCCAGGAATTTATCCAAACCTTTTTTAAAGCCAGCTATGCCAACAGCCTTAACTGCATACCCTGGCAATAAATTCCAGAGCTTAACTGCGCATTGAGTGAAAAATAATTTTCTCCAATTTGTTTTGAATGTTTTACTTACTAACGTTATAGACTGTTCCCTAGTCTTTGTATTTTTTGAAAGAGTAAATAACCAATTTATTTTTACCCATTCTATTCAACTTATAGACCTTTATCATATCCCCCTCAGCTGTTTCTTCTCCAAGATGAACAGCCCTAACCTCTCTAGAATTGTCGAGAAGGGCGGCCTCTAAAGGCCTTGCATTCTGTTAGCAAGGGGCCTCGAAAGGCTTTGCATTCTGTTAGCAACAGGGGCACTACGGAGCGATCCCCGCTAGGGTTTTAGTGTGCCCATGGGCCTCAGCCCGACCCCAAATGGATCCAGGATCGAACCGAGGGTTGATGGCGTGTTCCACCATGGCTAACGGTCTGACCCTCTGCCAGGCCGGCAAACTCCCATAGCCAACAACAGATGATGTTGGAATGTGAATGTCCTCCGACCATTCCGAGCCCTTTCGGACCTGCTGCGTGGAACAGTATGGAGCAGCAGGCCTGGCCTGAGGTCGAGGGTAGATGGGCCTTGACACGAAGACATGACAGCAGGATTGATGCAACGGCATCACGGACGAAGACTTGACAACAGGATCGATGCAACGGCATCGCGGACGAAGACATGACAGCAGGATAGATGCAACGGCATCGCAGACAAAGACTTTACACCAAGCTGATGCGAAGACATCACGGACCAGTGGTCGATGCGACGGCATCCCGGACCAGGGTCGATGTGACGACATCAGGAACATGACAAGATACCAAGATGATGCAACGGCATCCAAGACGAGACGAGGAACTGATGAAGTCCAGACAAGACGAGAAGCTGGGCGGAAGGACATTGGCACTGTCTGTCAGGGCACCCTACTCAGCCTACCCGCGGGACTGAGTCGCGGACCACCCTGTCCCACTGCGCGCCCTACACAGCCCAAGGAGGCTGGTCATGGACCACGCTGGGAGCGGGACAAGCGCAGGGAAGGATCCAGTCGAAGCAGAACTCCAACGACGGAGCCAATGTCGTCCAAAGCTCCCCCAACGGCTGGCAGGACATGACGGCTCAGGAGCACAGGACACCAGTCCACCTGTAGGCTAGTCCACGCTCAGGCACACATCATCCGAGGGACCCCAGGCCTAACAGGTACCAGAAGGCTGAAGAGCGCTGAAGACGAAGACACAGGAGCAGGACATTAAGGAACCTGGAACATCAGGAAACAGAAGACCAAGACGAGACACCAGGACACCTGGACCTCAGGCACGAACATGACTTGGCATGACGAGACGAAGCAACAAAAACTCCATGGAGAAGACAAGGAAGACCTGATAGATCTCTGGCAGGCAAGAGCCTCCAGAGTGAAGCAACTCCGATGCAAGGTAAAGACTGAATGACGGAGCAGCCCTTTTATAGGGCTGAAACAGGAAGTCTACTCCCTAGGTGGGGCCAGCACACTTCCTGTGCCTGGCCCTTTAAATCTAGCAGAGAGGCACGCGCCAGCACCTAAGGAAGATGGAAGAGCTGTGCAGGACCGCGGACAGTGGCCTGCACTGATGACTCCATGCGCAGACGCAGGGCTGGGCCTGAGGAGCAGGCCCAATGATGGCAGCGGCTCCAGCCACTGCAGGAGGCCCCAGGGGTGGCTGCAGCTGCTACTCGAGTCCGGGTCTTGTGGTTTCCGAGCCAAGAAGATCAGATGACGTTGGCGGCGGTCCTGGGCCATGAAGAGAGGCATAAAGTCCTCGGCTCCGGCCACGGTGAAGAGGACGATCCGAGGCGGCTTCCGGGCCGCTTGGTGAAACAAGTCCGCGGCTCCAGCCGTGTGGAGAAGGCCCGACAGCGGCATCCTTGCCGCGTCAGGAAAGCAGCGGCAGCATGGGGTGAGTGTCTGCTCGCGGGGAAACCTGCGGGCAGCAGGATTCATAACAAGAATGCGCTCTATCCCCCTTAATATTTGGTTGTTCTTCTCTGTACCTCTTGCAATACAACTATATCTTTTCTAGGGATGTGCATTCATTTGCAACAAAATAGGAAATAAAGACGATATTTCCTATTTCGTTGCATTTCAGGGGGGCTGAAAAAACGAAAGGAAAACCCACCAAATTTCGTGTGGTTTTCCTATCGTTTTTTTTGGGGGGGATAAAGAGCAAACAAACCCAATCCCACCCCAACCCTTCAAATTTAATTAATTACAAACCCCACTGTCCCGACCCCCCCAAGACTTGCCCGACCCCCCCCCCCAGACTTACTGAAAGTCCCTGGTGGTCCAGTGGGTGTCCCGGGAGCGATCTCCCTCTCTCAGGCCGTTGGCTGCCAGTAATCAAAATGGCGCTGGTGGCCCTTTGCTCTTACCATGTGACAGGGGCTACTGGTGCCATTTGTCAGCACATGTCACATGGTAGAGCGCACTAACCATGAAATTTGGGGTGGCCAAAAAAATCGGCCCAAACCGTAGGAAAACTAAATTTCCTGCGGTGGGCCGATAACGAAGGCCAAACCAAAAGGTTCAGCCAAATCACATCTCTAATCTTTTCTGAGATGCAGCAACCAGAAATTCACACGGTACTTAAGGTACAGCCTCACCATGGAGTGATACAGAAGCATTATGACATTCGCTGTTTTATTCTCCATTCTTTTCCTAATAATTCCTTACATTCTGTTTGTTTTATTGACAGCCACTGCACACTGAACTGAAAACTTAAAGTATTGTCCACTATGATACCCAGGCCCTTTTCCTAGGTAGTAACTCCTAATAAGAAACCTAACATCTTGTAACTACAGTGAGGGTTACATTTCTCCATGTGTATCACTTTGCACTTGTCCACATTAAATTTCATCTGCCATTTGGGATCACTGGGTGCAATTTTCGATGAGAATTTGTCAATGGAAAAAACTGGCTGCTAATCAACTACATCAGACATAGATCTTCAGGCTTTGAAGCAGTGACATATGCATTGATTTTAACATGCTTAGATTACAGTGATGTTTTATATTTGGGCTTATATGGAAAAATAATCTGAAAACTTGGATTAATCCACAAAACCACTGCATGCATTCTAACAGGGTACTCTAGAAAAATCTCAGCTAGTCCACTCTTACTATAACTTCATTGGTTACCGTTATCATTATGTTATAAATTAAAATGTTTTACTTTGGTTTTCAAGCTTTGCGAGGGATTGGTTCCGCAAAGTTGAAGAATAGATTGAAATGCTATGAGACAAGTAACTTGACAATGCTTATGCTTTTTTCTATTTTCTTCAGCTGGATCATTTTTTCAATTTTTGAAAGAAATTATTTTCTTTTGGCTAAAATAGCTTCTTTCACTTCACCTTTTAACCATGTCGGAAGTCATTTGGCCTTCCTTCCACTTTTTTATTGCATGGAATACATCTGGACTAGGCTTCTAAGGTGGTATTTTTAAACAATGACCATGCCTGATGTAAACTTTTAACCTTTGTAGCTGCACCTGTTTTTTTTCTAACTATTTTCTTCATTTTAGCAAAATTTCCCTTTTGATAGTTTAATTCTAGAGTTGTAAATTTAATCATACTATGATCACTGCTGCTGAATGGCCCCACCAGCATTACCTCTCACATCTCCTGTGTTCCACTAAGAATTAGGTCTAAATTGGATCCCCATCTTGTCAGTTCCTGGACCAACTGCTCCATGAAACAGTCATGTATTTCATCTAGAAACTTCAGCTCCCTAGCATGCTCTTATGTTACATTCACCCAGTCAATATTAGGGTAATTGAAATCTCCCATTATTACTGTACTGCCAAATTTTTAGCTTCCCTAATCTCTGTTAACATTCTGTTATCCATCTGTTCATTTTGTCGAGGTGGATGGTAGTATACCCCCACCATTACACTCTTCCCCATCACACATGGAATTTCTACCCTATCACTGTGATATAATTTGTAATCTTGTATAGCTCTGTCCCATTGGTTATCCTTCTTCCACCAAGTCTCTGAGTTGCCAATTATGTCTATCTCATCATTCACTGCTATACACTCTAACTCTTTCATCTTACTTTTTAGACTTCTAGCATTAGCATACAGACATTTCAAAGTAAGTTTTTTGTTAACAATCTGCTTATCACTTGGCAGCGGTATTTTGGAATCTTTTAACTCAGGTGGTTCTTTACTTATAGACACATGGGCTCCCATTGCTTTTATTGGAAACTCACTATTGGTATACCCTAACTCCTCTGTTATTTTAGTATTCTTTGAAGATACCTCCTTCCGAGCCATGTTTTGCCAAGTGACTGTCGGCTCTCCCACAAACATTAACATATATTCATAACCCTGAACTGGTTCAATGAAAGTGTCTTAGGTAAAGACATCTTAAAAATAACAGCTATTCCTCTTCCTTCGCGCATATTCATCCTGCTACATAAAACAATCTCAAAACCATTTAGATAAATTTGTAAAATAGCCACCACCTGATAAGCTAAGTTTCAGTAATAAATTATTATTATTATTATTATTTAATTCTTTTCTATACCAGTATCATACCAAATACCAAATCCACATTCCTTTCAGCAATCATATAATACAAACTCAACCAAACTTAACCAATTTTTCTAAAAGAATCCGGCATTTATCAGAAAACACTTCAAATCACTCTCCCTACCCACCCCTTTCTCCATTTTAAATGACCTACTTATCCTATTCAGAACCACCAAATAGCTCTTTCCATACGCTGTCACTCATCTTTCCGCCATCCCATCTAACTTCAAACCTCTTCCCCACTGTAATCTCCCCCTCCACATAGTCATAGAAATATCAACTCTTCAGCCACCATTTCAATCTCCCCCAGGCTTGCCTCTTTGGCGAGCCACATCATCGGCTTATATATGAGAGTTAAAAGCTCCAAAAGATGACCTAGCAGAGGAAGAAGACAGGATCTCACCACTCCATGTCAGTTCGGGGGGGGGGGGGAAGGCACACGAGGATTGTGAACCTAAATGCTCCAGGGCTCCTTCCAGCACTGTTCCCAGCGCTCAGCACACTGTTGTCCAAGGCAGCTGACTGCCCACATGCAATCCTCCGCTTTTATTCAAAAGTGCCCGTTTTTACAGGGCATGATGAGAAGGAACTAACTTGCTCATAGCCCATTGCCTCCAGAGGGGTTTGAGGACACACCGGTGTGCCTTCAGACTAGACTTGATCAGGTGTGCCACAGGAAAAAAAATCACCACTGTGATGCTCAGATCCTGGCTCTGTTTTTAGCACTTTGCCCAGAAACAAGAGACACTAGCAGTGGCTCTTAAACGTGTAAGAAATCCTTTCTGAAAATACGTGTAATGATCATACTTGCCTTTTCTCCTTAGCTGCAGCCTGAGCCCTGGATTGTGGTAATTCTGGTGATTAGTGGCAAGCAGGCAGGGCACAGATACAAACTGTACACAGCACCTCCTCGTCTTTCCTGTCCTAAGCCTCCTCCGTTGAGTCCTCCAAGCCTCGGTCCCATCCCTAGGCTGAGAGATGGGAGAGCGTGCATAAAGCACGGGAAGTGATTCATTCTGAGTTTCAGGAGATGCAGCAGTGAAAGAGCTCTGGAAATCACAGGCGACCAACAAGGAAACTGCATGAACCAATTTCTCCCTTATCCTGCTCTTGTATATAGGGGGAGTCTCTGCCCCCTTCTCTCCCTTTATTTAAAAATTTGGAAGAGAGACCGGTGGGGCTTTAGATCTTCCTTTGGCCATACGAATCTTCTCCATGTCCACAATGCCTGCTTCATGGAAGTTGGTGTGCCATACAACATTTTGTTTTAATGTAATTGTGCCTTAGGCTTGAAAAGGTTGGGAAGCACAGGCCTACTCCTGCATAACTAAATATCCCCTGTGCTTTTCCGGTGCCTTCTCGAATTCTGAATTATTCTGTTACTGTTTTGGCCTATGTGTTTTGTTTCTTGAAACTACAGTTTCTCTCTGCTCCATAGGACTTTCTGCTCAATCACAGCTTGCCTCTGTTGGGGTGATAATGTAGTGAGCCTTCGCTTGCAAATATGCAGGTTGTTTTCCCATTTTGTTACCACTACCGCCTCCCCACCCATACTTTAATCTTGCCAGCCATTTCAATGACAGTAATTAGGCAGGGGCCGTGGGCTGCAGCTCTTTATGGCACTAAGTACACAAATAGTCCGAGTCTGACCACTAAGGGTCACTCTTGAGCAAAAGCTGTGAATCCATTTCCACAGGAGCTGTGAGCCCTGTCCACTTGGAGGAGAATAAAGTCTAATGGTTACTGTGTGCATGTGCTATTCTAATATTAAATATGCCTTCTCTTATTCTAGGGTTATTTAAAGGAAAATGAAAATAAACTGAGACATGATCTGATCTCCATTCCAAATTCTCGCATACAAGCAATCAGATAGAAGCCAACAAGAGTTTTAGTGCCAGAATATGCTATTTTTCCTTTAAAATGTCTTAATATAATTCTTAAATTAGGAATATAGCAAACTACAGGCTTTTATCAGAGGAAAGTAACAGTAGGTTAGAAAGGCAAATTGATGCATTATAGAAATTCTACACATCATTTATACATGTCCAAATATAACAGCACTAGCTGCCTCATCGTAAATCATTTCTTTCCCATTATTTAGAGTATGAGAAAGGTCACCTCTAAACTTTGGATAATATTAGCATTAACCAACTGATATGATCTTTATGGCCCTGTAGGAGACGCTGGATAAATTATTTTATGGTATTGTGTGTGTGTGATCATTAAAAGCAAACAAAAACAATGTAAAAAAAATAAATAACGTACGAAACCAGTCCTAAGCAAGATACAGCCCATTAAGTAGAATGCAAAATACAAACCCGAAAGATAAGGCTTGTCAGGCTACCATACATTAAATGGAAGGTATACATGTCACAAGCACTGTAACAATTTCTCAGAAGCTCATTTATCAATTACAGGAATCTGCCCATGCATTCACAGCTAGAATAGAGGGGATCAGCTCAGCTGGAATAGGAGCTGAAAATATAATATGAGAGAGAGCCTCCATAGTGCTTGCTCACTCTCGAAGAGTTGTCATTTTCGTATACACTTAACGATATTGTACCTTCTATGGTCTCTGAATCTGACATCCTTTGGTGAAAACCCTTCATCTTTGCAGCAGGCCCATTCACAATCCTACGTCACTAACTGTGATTAGATGCTGTTTGCTGTGATGTGCCCCCTACAGGCAGCCTGGTGGGCACTATTCAAAATGGTGGTCATCACTGCAGTAAGTGTTGCTATTTGAGAACCTAAAGAAGATATCCAGCTCACCATCTACTTTTCCATTCTGTGACTGATTATACAAACACAGCAATAGAATTTGATGGCAGATAAGGACTGTGAAGTCCATTTACTGCCAGCCCAATTTCATTCCCTAGTTGATCTCTGGCTCTCCCCTCGCTCTGCATGATGATATCAACAATGCTTGTTATATCCTATTGTGTTAATTTATATCTGAAAAGACAGAAAATACAAATGAAAAATTGTTTTTGTTGTTGATTTACTTCAGTTCAAGCTAAAGCATTTCAGTACATGCTCTATGCAAACATCAAGCAAAGTATGTGCAATGTAAAAAATGTGTGTTGTACAAGATATAGGCATATTATAAAAATATAACATTTAGTAGAATGAAACAAATGAAAAAAACCTCATACATAAGAAAACAAAATGATATAAACAGCATACAATCAAAATGAAATGACATGCTGACAGGAAATGGAGTATGTATGTCTAAACCCAAACAGCAATAAGCATGGGTGGCTGGATATTTTGGGCAATAGCCTTACTATTTCGGTGCCTCTGTGGATTTTTCTAAAGCTTCGTAATAAGAGAGCGAGAAGGACACAGTGTGTTGGATTAATAACTGATAATGGAAGAATCAAAGAGGAAGACAAGAAGAAATTACATTGGGGATGCCATTATCATAGCAGTTTTTGGAAATGCCTGGAACATATATGAATGCCAGTGGGAAAAGGATTAAGAGATCACTAAGATAAGGGGGTAGAAGGAGCAGCTAGTGTTTCCTAATAGGCTGAAGGACCTGAATATGTATATCCTGAAAGAGAGGAGGTACAAGGGAGAACCGATATAGACATTCACATACCTGAAAGGTTTCAATGATCCACGAACTTCAAACCTTTTCCATTGCAAAGTAAAACAGTACAACTAGGGGTCATGAAATGAAACTCAAGGGGGGACTGCTCAGAAGCAATGTCAGGAAAACCTTTCTTCAAAGAGAGGGCGGTGGATGCCTGGAATATCCTTCTGAAGGAGTTGGTAAAAACAAAAACAGTGAAAGAATTCGAAGGAGCATGGGATAAACACTGTGGATCCCCAGAGGCTAGAGGCGGAAAAGAAAAAAGCGAGCATGGGGTAACTTTCTGTTGCGGCAGTTACTACCCTTAGCAGAAGGCATGAAGATTGCTACCCTTAAGTAATATTGGTGCATAGTTATAATAATAACAGAATTGAAACTACATATTAATATTGCAAATTATTAATGAGATATTTAACCATGTACCACAATATAGGAAATATTAGAGAGGAGGCTGAACAGATTGCAATCAAAAACTAAAGAGAAATAGTACTTTAAAGTTCACTAATGTCGCCGATAGGGTATGTAGTTTTATCACAATGTTGAACCAGCAGCGAGAACCCTTTGGGAGTGATGATCCATAAAAGCTCTGAGCTGCTTAGTTTAAAAAAAAACATATTTTATATTCTTATAGTTAACACAGCACTTACATGGGTAGCATAAATCAAATTTGGCTCCCATTTGTAACACTTCAGGTCTCATGGACCAAAAATGTTTCCTTCTAGTCTGTGTAACCTTGACCAGATAAGGAAATATCCAAAGTTTCAGGCCAAAGAATAATGACTGCCTGTTTCGAAAAAAATTGTTTCAAAATGTTATTAAGATCCATCAGGAAGGCAAATGATACTAGTAAAAATCTTCTCTTTATAATCTCCTCTTCCTGGGATAACTCCAAAATTCTTGATATATCCAAAGTTATAGATGGTTGTACTAAACCCTCTTGGGCTGCTTGATTTGCTTGCATAGCCTGAAGAAGGTAATACATTTTTGTAATGACAGGCATTGCAGCCTCAGGGATTTTTAATACTTGTTGAATATATACTTCTTGAAAAGTTCTAAGGGAGAGATGAGATTAACCACAGGGAAATTTAAAATTCTTGTTATGTGCTCTCAGGGCATTTTCCACGTTTTCCAATCTTTTATTATGGATTAACTCAGTCTTAACCAAATTCTGTTGGACATTTTCCACAGCTGAAATCTGTTGGCCCATGTCTTCTAATTTTAAGTTATATGTTGTTATCAAATTAGTGTTAACCAAAACTTGATTTTTAGTTTCCACTGCCGCTTGAGATAATGCTGATAGAGAAATTTCAATAGACTTTAACACAGTCCATAAGCCTTCCATAAGGGAAAAAGCACAGGACTGCTTCTATGGCCAAGTCCATAAGCAAAGTACATTAAACAATACTGCCTACATTTTCAAGAAGACTCATCATTTAATAAAAATGTTGCTAACAGTAATTTTTTATGGGTTATCCTAAGGCTTGGGGATAACTGTATGGAGTGGCAGTTACTACCCTTGACAGTAACATGGGGGTAACCAGCAATGAATGGCAGTTACTACCCTTAACAGAAATATGAAGGCAATCTGAATGGAGTTTCAGTTACTACCATAAGAAGCTAGCTGGGCAGACTGGATGGACCATTTGGTCCTTTTCTGCCATCATAACTTTATAACTGTATATATATATATATATATATATATATATATATATATATATATATATATATATATATATATATATATGTATCTATGTAGGAAGTGTCTTCACTGAGTCAGGGGAAGCTTAATACATAGGGAATGGCAGGGTACTCTCTTATTCTCTCTACTCTAAGGGCCGGATTTTAAAAGCTCTATGCCCGTAAATCGGCTTATGAGCACCCGGCCTATTTTATAAAGGCCCAGGGCTTTACTAAAGGGGCAGGGTGGTCCGGGGTAGGGTGGGGCAGGGCCAGAGGCCTCTGGCACAGTGGCCATTTACCTCTGTGTGGAGATTGCATGCTGGCAGGGTGCCAGTGTGCGCAACCGGCGCCTGCCTCCAGGCAGACGCAAAAGGTATTAAAAGAATTTGGAGGGGTGTTAGAGTAGGGCTAGGTGGGGAAAGGGTAGGGGAAGGGGTAGGGAAAGGGGTGGGAAGGTTAGGTTAGGGGGAAGGAAAGTTCCATCTCAAGCTGCTCCGATTTTGGAATGCTCTGATTTCGGAGCAGCCTGGGAGAAAACGGGGAAGCTCGTGGGCATCGGCGCGTGCAAGGTACACTAGTGTGCACCCTCTTGCGTGCCCTGACCCCCAATTTTATAACATGCACATGCCTTCACACGCATGTCATAAATTCAGGTGTACATGTGTGCACACCAGGTAGTGCGTGCACATGTACACCCGCACTCAGGTATTAAAATCTACCCCTTAGGTTCTTCCAACGGGGGGGGGGATCACTGCTTCAAGGCATTTCGACATTATTACCACTTTTTTCTCTTCAATAATCTTTCAACATCTATGATATTACAACAGATTTTACTGGGAAAACTTTTTCAATTAAAATGACTTGATATCTTGTATATGTCTTTGGTTTTGGCATCCAAAATGTACATTCATTAACACATTAAATTTATTATTTCCTTAAATAATCCTTGAAGATCTCCATTGGTCCTTACTGAATTTTAGGGCTCACCTAGGGGTTAGATGTTAGAGTTTCTCCTTTCTGTACAAGATTTCCCTTTGTATCTAAGATCTCTGTTTTCCTTGCTCCTCTCCTTCACAATATACCACGTAGGCATTGACCCTTTTGATTCCTTTATGTGAGCACCAGACATGCTTTTCTCTCTTTTCTCCTTCCAAATATCATAGATTGAGCACATTCACTTCCAAAGTGTTATGCCCATCGGTCACAGTGGCTGCAACCACTAATGCTCACCTCTTTTTATGCAGCCCTGACATCATTGGGGGAAATTGGCAGCCTCCGCCAGCTACTGCCGACCTCCCTGGCATTCCCGGGACAGCATGGGTGCTGCCGACCGCCATCTTGCTCATGGGATCATTTAGATGCACGCGCACATGGGTCAGTATTAAGCACGTCATGGCGGGAACCTCGGGGGCGTCCCCTCCGGATGACGTCTACACTCTACTGTACTTAAGCTGCCTGCCCCTGCCTATCAATGAGTTAGCAAGGAGTTCCCTCATTGCTGAATCTGCTTCTCGCATACGGACCTGTTCCAGTTCCTGCACTTCAGCATGAGATGTTCTGGGTACATGCCCCTTGGGGGCCCTTCCTCGTCTCTGGCTATCAGCTCCTCAGAGAGCCTTCTGCCTTGGACTGCGGTCTGTTCCCGTTCCCCGGGACCTCTCCTGGAACTATCTCTCTGTGAGTACCTTGATTCCACGGACTACTACTGAACCAGCTTTATTGTGAGATCCTCTCTGGTGTACCCCGTACCACTACCGTGCCAGCACTAGTGAGGAGCCACCTCGGTGTACCCTGCGCTGCAGGTCATTGCCACATCATCGCTACAAGTCCCTCGCCAGTGTACCCATACCCAGGCCACTACAACATCATCTCTGAGTGAGGAATCCCTCAGTGTACCCTGGGCTGCAGGCCACTACAGCATCATCACTTCAGAGAGACTATTTCGGTGTACCCCGCTCTGCGGACCATTACCGGATATTCACATCTGAGGCATTCCCTCTGGGTGTACCCCTTCTCAGACCTTATCTCCTCCTCCTGCACCTCCCACTCCGCGGGCTGTGCCTTTTCTACTTTTTTAATAAAGACTCTATTCCACAGCTGTGTCTGACGTCCACTGAGACCACGCCTCCCAACAGTCTCACAGGGCTCCTCCCTGTGGGCGGTACCATCTCTTACCTTGTAGATGTGTAGATGTGTAGATGTGTGGGCCCAGGGCCCACACATCTACAAGTCATAACACAAAGTTTCTTCAGCTTTATACTGAATCCCTCAGATTGCATGAGATGTGGTTGAACTGCCAGGTTTCCAATACTACTGGACAACTTTCAGCCACAACCCCACACCTTAGCTACAAATTCCCTCTCACAAGGAAAAAAAACCTTGAATGATTGAGTCTCTTATCTAGTTCTTGGGCAAACTCTTTACTCTTTTAAGGGGAAGGAAAGGTTTTACAATCCTTTTCCAAAAAGTCAAGACAAAAGGATAAAAATGTTACCGGCTCTTTGAAGTCAAATAGCAACTATTTACTGTAAGAGCACCAAAGATCTAATATTAAGGCATTCTGCCTGCAGATCTAATACAGGAGAGAAAGGGATATAAATCTGCTTTTAAGGTTTCACAGTTCTCTTTTACTCCTCCTCTATCCCTCTTCTATTTTTGCTAGAAAACACTAGGGGTCTTTCTTACATAAAAGTTGGCATAACCCATTGCAGCAACCTCCAATGGAAGTAATGTAAAAAGATGGTACATTCCCCTGGTCTACTCTACCTAGCAAGTCCTTTCTACTGGGACATACAGCTTCATAAGGATCCCTCGGGACCTTACAGATGTTATACACTAATCTACTCAAAGAGAAAAAATACCTGAAAAGGAAAAATCTCAACTAGGCAGAGTGGATGTGAAATTGTCTATATCTGTTCTCATTCATTATGCAGTTGATATTCAAAGTATACATTCAGTTAAAATCATCTTTTAGCCACATAAATCTATCCACTTAAAAATCCCCCATCAGCACCTTCACCTCCACCTCCCCATTTAGCCAAAAGCTGTGTACATAAAATTGCTGTTGGCAAAGATTCAGCTGGACAAAAAGAGTCAAGTTGAGGCATGCCAGTGACACGGTTTTCAAATTTTCCCATTTAGCGTGATATTCTGTGCTAACCATCTAACTGGGTCATTTATCATTTCACATTAGGGCCTTATCATGTGCGTTAATGCTGTAACGCACACAATAATGCCATAACGCGCATGATAAATAAGGCAATGTAAAATGCATATGCAAATTAAACATTGAGTATTCGAGTGGGAGGAATTTGGGCAGAGTAAATGGAAATGAGGGTCTGTTAGTGCGGAGTACGATAGAGTAACACACACTATCGCAGGATTTAATGCCAGAAATAACTACACCTTTTTTGGGGGGCAGTACGGTGAAAAAACTTTATCGTGCTCCCGTGGCTGATATTGTGAATTTGCGGGAAATAATCGTGGTGATTATCACATGCGATAAAAAGAGGAATTATAATGGACACACCTACCAGGCCTTTCTGCCCCACTAAAAGCACCTGTTCTTACCTGGTCTGGCTTCCTAAGCCATCATGTTTGTGGCAAGTTTAATTGTTTGAGGATACTGGGTGCTTCGCGAGGCTCGCCGCAGACAACAACAAGCCGAACCACAACAACCTGAAGAACAATCACTGCCAGTTCCAAGCCCTCCTAGGGAAGTCCATGCACTGGAGGCAGAGTCATGGGCCCCGCAGGGTTGTGTCCCAGGGCAGCACCTGGCACGCAGGTGGCCATGGCAGAGGAGATACATGGAGTGCATTTTTCCTCCTTGAACATCCTTGCTGGGCATGCCAGAAGATTATGTAGTTGCAGGTATCGCCTCAGCTCTCAAACTATCCTGGAATTATATGAAGAAATCCAAGGGGATCTGGATCCAGTCACAAAAGGATCCCATGCTGTGCCTGGCCTCACCAAACTGTTGGCCACCCTACATTTCATGGCAACTGGCTCCTTCCAAACGACAGTAGGGATCATGGGGAGAATGTCCCAAACCACGTTTTCATGCTGTCTGGATCAGGTCATCACAGCAGTATCTGACCGCATTAATCGCTACATAACATTTTCTTAGGACAGGCAAGACTTGATGGTCTTTGGGAGAGACTTTTATGCCTTTGCAGACTTTCCCAGTGCTCTGGGAGCTAATGACTATACTCACATGGCCATCATTCCATCCCGTGACAGGAAGGAGATGTACCGCAACAGAAAGCTCTTCCACTCCATCAATGTGTAAGTAGTCTGTGATGCTTGAGTGTGCATCCTCAATGTGATGGCCAGGTACTCAGGAGCTGCACACAATTCCTTTATACTAAGGCAATTGGGCCTGTATGAAAATTTTGAGGACGGCCTGTAAGGTGACGGTTGGCTTATAGGTAAGAGAGATGCTTCTATATTCCATCTCTGGCTGTGTGTTTGTGGCAAGTGGCACGGACATGGGTGGGTGGGGGGGGGGGGGGTAGCTGAAGGGGATTGAAAAGCATCGCTGCCATGACAAGTGGCTTGAACAGTTATGTCTGCAGGCCATTGCCCCAGGACCCGGCTTTCTCTCCCCATGCTACAGAGGCCTACTAATCTGGTAATGGAGAACATTGCACCACCTTAAAGCTTGGTGTGTGTGTCTGTTACATGTTTTCTACATATTAAATTTCAGAATGGCCCTGTTCCTATCCTCCCATTGGGAGATATTTAGATCTCACTGGTTAATGACAAGTTTGAAGTGTCCACATTGCGGGTACTGCACGATCACGTGTGGCTGGTTAGTGAAGCGATATCCAGATTGTCAGCCACAGTTTGTCTTGAGCCTCACATACACCTCAGCCAAAAGCAGTGTTCCGTGCATGTTGGTGGCCTGGCATATTCCCTGTATTATGCCTCACAAATTGATTTTATGAAGAGCATACTGCAGAGCAGACAGGGATATTTGCAAACACACCATGAGTTAGCATTTTTTCAGCTAACACAGGTATGGTGGCTCTTATGCATTGCTTCAGGGTTGGAAACCTGCTACACACTAGTAGCTTTAGCTCAGTTGTGAGGGCTTAGGACACAATTGTTGGAATACCTAGATGTGATTTAGTAGTCTGGAAGAGCAGAGCTACTTTTGACTACTGCTATCCTGCACATATACTGGCCCAGAATAATGTGACATGCACTTAAACTAGGCAAATCAGCTTTTAAGGCTCAGGAGAAGGTACAGGCTACCTTATACAGTCTTATAGGATGCCGTGGTTTGCAAGCCAGATCTGCAAATGACAATGCTATGATTGATGGCTTAAATCTGTCTTTGCCACAGGAGATTCTGGGTACGGTTGCAGAACCTGGCTTCTCATCTCCATAGCCATTCCAAACATGCCGGCAGAGACGAGGTACAATGAGGCCTTATGTGCTACCTGCTGTGTCATCGAATGCACTTTTGAAGTTGTCAAAATTCGATTTTGCTGTTTGGACAAAATGAGTGGAGCTTTAATGAATGTCCCACCCAAAGTTGGAGATATACTGCTGCTCTGCTGTGTCTTCCATAATCTCAGTCTACACAATGGACTACAAATGGATATAGTTCCTGATCACCCCACCGGATCCCCATGTGTCTCCGCATGAGCAGAGGACACTACGCTGACTGGCATCCAGCTTCGCCAAAACCTTACACAATGCTACTTTGCCTGATAGGCCTCCACTACCACATCCCCTTCCAGGGAAGGGTGGCCAGTAGATTGTTAGTGGCTGCTCTCCTCACTATCATCTTTCTTTCTCTTACTGCTTTTCTGTCAGGGTCACTGTGTAACAGAAAACATGTATGCCTACTCTGGATTCATCTTGACAAGGGAGGCATATATTACATTAGAAAAACAGTTGTGAAAGTAAAGATGACATAGAATACATGTGTTTTGCTCATAGTGACACTAAAAGGGGCATGTGTGGCATGTGAGTTTTTGAACGACTGCCAACACAGTGTTCATAGTTTGGCCTAGCTAGTGCCATGTGGCTTGTGGGCCCTCCCCAGTGGACCCCATCCTAGTTCTCACATGTGGAATGAGATAGTGCCACAAGTGTGATGCCATCCCAGCTGGTGTTAGAGCATGGAGAGCTGTAAATGTCAAATAGCACTGAAGGTTAAAGGCACAGCCTAAAGGTACAGGTAGGCAGTTAAAGGTTTCAATGAAAGAGTTCCCATTTTACTACCTCATTCCATAGCTGACAAAACGTGTGCATGTGAAGTTATATACTTGTAATGGGTTGGCTTACTGTCACATGGGCATGGCAAGACATAGCTGACACTAGGGATGTGAATCGTTTTTTGACAATTTAAAACAATCGTCAGATATATTTTAAATCGTCAAAAATCATTAGAGCCGCGATACAATATAAATGCCCCCGATTTATCGTCAAAAAATCGTAAATCGGGGAGGGCGGGAAAACCAGCACACCAAAACAACCCTAAAACCCAACCCGACCCTTTAAAATAAATCCCCCACCCTCCCGAACCCCCCAAAATGTTTTAAATTACCTGGGGTCCAGTGGGGGGGGTCCCGGCGCGATCTCCCGCTCTCTGGCCACGGCTGCATTAATAGAAATGGCGCCAGTGGCCCTTTGCCCTTATCATATGACAGAGCAAAGGTAGCGCCGGCGCCATTTTGGTTCCTGGCTCCCGACGTCACGAGTGCAGGAGATCGCTCCCGGACCCCCGCTGGACCCCCAGGGACTTTTGGCCAGCTTGGGGGGGCCTCCTGACCCCCACAAGACTTGCCAAAAGTCCAGCGGGGGTCCGGGAGCGACCTCCTGCACGCGGGCCGTATTGCCAATATTCAAAATGGCGCTGGCGCTACCTTTGCCCTCACTATGTCATACGGGCGACGTCGGCCCGTATTACATAGTGAGGGCAAAGGTAGCGCCGGCGCCGGCCTCCTGACCCCCCACCAATACGGCCCGCGTATTGGTGGGGGGTCAGGATGCCCCCCCAAGCTGGCCAAAAATCCCTGGGGGTCCAGCAGGGGTCCAGGAGCGATCTCCTGCACTCGTGACGTCGGGAGCCAGGAACCAAAATGGCGCCGGCGCTACCTTTGCCCTGTCATATGATAAGGGCAAAGGGCCACCGGCGCCATTTCTATTAATGCAGCCGTGGCCAGAGAGCGGGAGATCGCTCCGGGACCCCCCCTACTGGACCCCAGGTAATTTAAAACATTTTGGGGGGGTTCGGGAGGGTGGGGGATTTATTTTAAAGGGTTGGGGTGGGTTTTAGGGTTGTTTTGGTGTGCCGGTTTTCCCGCCCTCCCCCCTCCCCGATTTACGATTTTTTAACCAAAAAAACTAAGACGATCAGATTTCCCCCTCCCCTCAGCCAAAATTGATCATTAAGACGATCGATTACACGATTCACATCCCTAGCTGACACCACTATGTCACCAGTTTCACCAGTTTCAGAGCCACTGCTGAATCATTTTTCCAACCTGATCCAGATTTCCTGGATATGTTGATTCAGTCCTGGTCTTACTCCCATGCATGTATTGATAATCTTGGATTTGCTCAGAAAAGTTATAGGGAAATCTGATGAAATCCACTATTACCCTCAAATCTGTCCCAGCTCTAACACATACCAACTCCATAACTTTCTTTTATCATCCTCCTTTTAACTTTGATGACCTTCAAGATAAGATACAAATCAAGTTACAAAACATTGATTTTTCAGACAGTGAACATGCCACTAACTCTTGAATAAAAATAACTAACTCTGTTGCAGATAACATAAATCCCATAGTTATTAAAGCGCTAAAAGAACCCCATCGCTACAACCCGTGGTACAATACTAAAATCAGAAGTGCCAAATGTGAATTCAGAAAAAAAAGAAAAATTATGGAGAAAACACAAAACTACCCCTTCTCTTGCAGCATATAGATCTTATCTCACATATTACAAAAGACTCATCAATAATATAAAAAAAAGATTTTTACGCAAACAAAATTCATGAATTCAGTCATAACCCTAGGGCCTTATTCCCCATAGTCTAGAATCTCACCAAAAATACATGTGATGACAAACTCCCTTTACCTGAAAAAAGATGCAATGAAATTGCACAATTTTTTTGTAATAAACTCACAAACTTAACTGCTGAAAACCATAATGTGAATGTTCAATGTATTAATATGAGCAATAAAGAAGTATCCTCCTGGTCTAATTTTGAGTTAACCTCATCTTCAGAAATACAATCCCTTATCAATAAAATGAACCCTGCCAAACACCCACTAGATGGCATTCCTATTCAGTCTTTGAAATCAATTAAATCAGTAATTACCACCCTTTTAGCGGAAATAATTAATTTATCCCTCTCTGAAGGTTATTTTCCCGAAATCTTGAAATTAGCAGTAATCAAACCTATCTTAAAAAACAACCTGGACCCAGATATTCTTAACAATTATCGACCTATCTCCAATCTATCGTTTCTATCAAAACTGCTTGAAAAATGTGTCAAAAGCAACTGACTGAATATCTAAACAATAATAATATACTATTCCCATCACAGTTTGGATTTAGAAAACACTGCAACACTTCTTGCGTTAACCGATTCAGTGCTAAGAGGCTTTGACAATGGGCAAAGCTATCTACTGATTCTTTTAGATCTATCTGCTGCCTTTGACACAGTAAACCATTCTATTCTTCTTGACCGCTTAACAGAAATCGGGCTCGCAAATAACATGCTTCAATGGTTCTCGTCCTACCTCTTGAATCGTAGTTTTCAGGTAAAAATCAACAACTCTTTTTCAGAAAAAAATCCATCTTAAAACTGGTGCTCCACAGGGCTCCTCAATCTCTGCCACAATATTTAACAGGTTGAGGATATCTTGGACGTAAGGAAGCATGGAAAGCGTTAGGAATACCTGATCTCATGGGAAGGATTTGGCCCCAAAGAGAACAGCTGGGAGCTTGCAGTCAATATCCTCGATAAAGAGCTGATCAAACAGTTCCATACTTCTCACCCAAGAAAACCAAAACCCCCGGGGAGGGGCCCTAAGAAGGGGGATACTGTTATGCCCATCGGTCGCAGACGGCTGCAACCTCTGTTGCTCACCTCCTTCTTGCAGCTTTGACTCCATGGGGAAGACTTGCGGCCTCTGCCAGCTATCGCTGGCCTGCCTACTGTTCCCAGGCTTCCCTGGATACCTCGGACTCTGCTGACCACCTTCTTGCCCTCAGAATCCCCTAGGCGCACACTCGCACACAGGTCAGTCTTAAGCACTTCATGGCGGGAACATTGGGGGAGTCCCCTCCGGATGACATCAGCCTTCCAGGATACTTAAGCCAGATGGCCCTGCCTACCTATGACTTGGCAACGAGTTCCCTCATTGCTGAATCTGCTTTGCTCACTACGGACTTACCGTTCCTGTTTCTGCTACGTTGGCGTGAGACGCTCTGGCTATCCGCTCCTCAGAGGGCCTTGTGCCTTGGACTACTGCTTGCCCCGATCCCCGGGGCTTCCTCTGGAACCTTGCTACTGTGAGTACCTCTGCTCTGCGGACCACTATTGTACCATCTCTAGTGAGTAACCCTCATCGGTGTACCCCGCACTGCGGACCACTACCGTGTCATCTCCAAGTGAGGAACCCTCATCGGTGTACCCAGTGCTGCAGATGACTACCATGTCATCCCTCCTGAGGACCCCTCACTGGTGTACCCTGCTCCACAGATCATCTACAGTATCATCTCAACTAGGAGCCTCATCAGTGTACCCCGCTCTGTGGACCATTGCTGTATCTTCACTACAGAGGTATTCCCCTTTGGGTATACCCCACCACACAGATTCTGTGTCTTTCTCCTGCACTCCCCGCTTCACAGGCAGTGCCTCTCTATCTTTCTAATAAAGACTCTATTCCACAGCTGTGTCTGACATGTGCTGAGACCTTGCCTCCAGATGGTGAGGCTAACAGGGCTCCTCCCTGTGGACGGTACCATCTCTCACCTCAGCCAGGAGCCCAAATACCTACAAATCCTAATAATAACTGTGTACAGTACAGTGTCAACTTCCTGCAGCAAGTCATTACTTTGGCCGAAAAGTCATGAAACTGCTGCAGTGTGTTATTCTCATATTTTAAGTCCTTTGACTTCTGTAAGGCTGCTATCAATTTCATTTTGTCTACAAATTTCTGAGTTTTAACAATTATTTGCCTCAGTCTACCATTGTCATTCCACAAAGATTTTGCAATCTTTTTTTATCACCAATCCAAGGCTTTGAGCAACCAATTCTCACAACGTTTAATTACATTTTCATCTTTCACACTCTCCAGGAAACAGGCAATCTGGATGTTACTTCTACTAGGATTCTCTAGGTCATTAAGTTAATCTTCCAGCTGTTGATTTTTCCTTTGCAGATCAAGAAGGCAGTTGATCGATATCTCCAAACATCCTTCATGTTGTGAAACTCTTTCATTCTTGACAATTATAGTAGCATTGCTCACTTCTATTTTCTCATCTAGCTCATCTAAAGATGACTGAAGTTTTTGCAGTTTATCATTGACAGAAGCAGAAACTGCTTTAATTATCCCCTGCATTAGCATTTCTGAAATTCTATCAACTGTAGCTTTGGGCTCAGGTGACATCTTGTCCTCATTTACAGACATTTTTTCTACAATCAATCTCATCGGCCTGAATGACATCTCAGCATTTTTCCTGATTACAAAGTTGACCATATGAGTTCCCATCTTTTATAAACCAAACAAATCCCAGAAAAAGGAACCTTGCATATGAAATATAAAGGAAAAACTGCTAGCTCTAATGCAGCAGGCACTGAGGATGTCCACTCAACTCAGCATTATCACTGGAAGGCACTGTGTGACATACTTAACCAATTAATTTTAACTGGTTAACTTTATATAGATATTCTGTCTCCGCTAACCTACTAAAGTTGCAGTTGAATATCAGGTTAAGTGTAACCACACAAAACTTGTGTGGTTACACTTAACTACACAAACCACACTTAACAAACTTGTGTGGTTTGTTTGTTTGCTAGTTTGTTTGCCCAAGTGTGACCATACAAATGGTCACACTTGGGCAAACAAACTAGCCTTGATTCATCAAATCGCTATAAATATAGCAAAAATAGTGCCCATGATAAAAAATAAGATTGTGGTTAGGATAATTTGCAGCTTGCTGCATTGCATAGGTAAATAACACACGTGATGTTGTGTCAGCCCCAGAGTGCTAGTGTGAATTAGAGCATTGTGCATTATTTTTTCAGCTGCCTTTTTGAGGGTGTGTCAGGCATTGCAGAGAGAGGAGAGGAGAGTTGGTGAGTGGTTTACTGGGAGTAGGAGCTTTTTCTGATTTGATTACCTGAGTGCATTGTCTGGTGTTCTGTTGCCAATTTTCCCTGTATCTTGATCTTTTATCTTCTTCGTTGGAGTAAAAGTTTTTGTTTGTTTGTCCAGTTTGCATGTCTGTTTTTTTGTGTGGAGGAGTGGTGGTGGAGGAGTGAAGGAGTGAGGAGGAGTGGAGTGGTGTTGGAGGAGTGGGGGATGGTGGTGGAAGAGTGAGGAGGAGGAGTAGAGGACTGGTGGTGGAGGAGTGTGGAGGAGTGAAGGAGTAGAGGAGTGGTGTTTGTTGTGAGGAGTCAGGAGGATGGAGTGTGAGAGGCATGGGGAGAAAAGAGAGGAGAGGCAAGAGGAAATGAGGGGGAAGAGGAAGGAAAGGATGCAGAAGGGTGAGGGCAGCAGTGCTACGGGAAGGAGAAGTAGGAGTAGGGACAGGGAAAGGAGTAGAGATAGGCAAGAGGGAAGGGATAGGAAGAGGCAGGAGGGGGAAGAAGATAGGCAGACAAGGACAGAGGGGGGAGGGGGATGTCAGGCTAGGATAGACAGAGAGAGCAGAGGGGAAGGGAGTTGGCAGGGCAGGAACAGGAGGAGGGAGGAAGGGAGGTGCAGTGGGAGGGAGAGTGAGGAAAGGGAGGAGACCTCTCCAGAAGTGGAAGTGGCACCCCTTTCTGGCAACAAGGCAGCAGGATACCATCATCGCAGGGCTATTAAGTTCAGTGTCCAGGATAATGAGATGGCCGTGGCAGGGGTCCTGGAGCATTATGTCATGCTGTTTGGCAACCGGGTGGCCAAGACCTTAAAGGCCTCCAAGTACCAGATCTGGTGCAACATAGTTCAAAACATCTCCAGACCCAGCGGAGTCCAATGAAGCAGAGATCAGGTGGCCCACAGGTACCAGGACATCAAGGCACAGTTGAAAGCCAAGGTGGCGGCCAGAAATAAATATATATGGCGGACCGGAGGAGTTGCCCTTGTCCCATCATCCTTATCCCCATGGAAGAATGCCTTGTGCAAAGGCTGGGATCGGAGGTCGTTAAGGGCAGGGATGAATGGCTGGACACCATGCGAGCCACAGCCTGTAAGTTCACCTCACCTGTAAATGGGCAGGCTGCAATGGATGTACGTTTCATTTGGCATAAGATGCTCACAATGCTAAGAAGCAAAGTACATCTCTTTTGCCAAATGAAAAAAGGATACTTGCTGCCATTGGTACTAATGTCTTATGTTTTGTTTCCACAGCTCTGTAATTTGTAGGCTCCCAATCAGTATTCACAGGGAGAATAAGTTTCAAACAAATGTGAGTGACGGCATGTACGCACATACATGGCCAACAGAAGATTTCTTCAACTATTTTATAACCCACGTACATGAAATACGTGTGTTTTATAAAATACACATTTCTCTAATCCACAGCATGCGTGTAAATATATGCAATGCATTGAAACCACATATAGCAAAGCACTGAATGCACATACTTTTCCTACCTACTTTAAAAATACATGCACATATATATTACGTGCAAAAGTAAAGCAGGCTTATTCATGTAAGTTCTTACATGTGCAAGTTTTAAAACATGCGCAAGTAAATGAAATTCACTAAGTTACCAATTAGTACACCAATTTGACCAGTCCTTCTTCAGGTCATGGAGAACTTCCTGGTTCTTCAGCCTGACCTCCCCCCAGTTTATCCAGACCTCCCACCTAGTGCACAATAAACACGTTTAATGTCAATCTACGCCATATAATTAGTAGCTGCAAATATTAGGGATGTGAATCGGGCTTCGGACGATTGAAAATATTGTCCATATTTTCAAAATCGTCAGAAATCGGGGGCTCCCCTAAAACGATAGGAAAACCCCACAATATTGATCGTGGGGGGTTCCCTTATCATTTTGGGGGAGGGCGGGAAAAATGGCACACAAAAATAACACTTAAACCTACCCCGACCCTTTAAAACTAACCCCTTAGCTTCCCCCACCCTCCTGACGCCCCCAAAAACTTTTTACAGGTACCTGGTGGTCCAGTGGGGGTCCCGGGAGCGATCTCCCGCTCCAAGCCGTCCTCCTGCTCCCGGGCCGTCAGCTGCCACTAATCAAAATGGCGCTGATGGCCCTTTGCCCTTTCCATGTGACAGGGTATCCGTGCCATTGGCCGGACCCTGTCACATGGTAGGAGCACTGGATGGCCGGCGCCATCTTGTGCTCCTACCATGTGACAGGGACTGACCAATAGCTAAAAGCATGTAGTCTCATGTACGGGACCAGAGAAACCTCATCAAAATGGCGCCGGACCGTTACTATCTTTTAATCACCGATGATTAAAAGATAGTGACGGTCCGAACATTTAACTGTGACTGCACAATTATATTCGTGGCATTTTGGGCTATCGGAAGTAAAGCCCGCCATTTTATATGAGGTTTCTCTGGTCCTGTACATGAGACTACATGGTATTAGCTATTGATATTTTGATAAATATGATGCTGTTTTGAATCCAAGTTACGAGTGTACATCATATATATATATATACAGTTTTGTTGTATTAGGGACTGACCAATGGCACCGGTAGCCCCTGTGAAAAAATAAGGGCAAAGGGCCATTGGCGCCATTTTGATTAGTGGCAGCCGATGGCCCGGGAGCGTGAGGACGGCCTGGAGCGGGAGATCGCTCCTGGGACCCCAACTGGACCACCAGGTACCTGTAAAAAGTTTTTGGGGGGTTTCGGGAGGGTGGGGGAAGCTAAGGGGTTAGTTTTAAAGGGTCAGGGTGGGTTTTTTGTTTATCGTCTCGGGCGCAGCCGATAAACAAAACTGCGATCAGGCCCGATGCAAAAAAACCCACATGTGAATCGGAACCGGAATCCAAACTGATTCTGGTTCCGATTCACATCTCTAGTAAATATACAAGATTGTTGGCATCTGTATGTGCGGATGTTTGGATATTGATGTTTGGGTGGATCCTTGGACACTGTGGCAGCTGACCACACCCACGGGGGGCAGTCCCATGAGGGACCATAGTGTCAGGCTAGACTCTGGACACACAAACATAGGTTTGAATCTTTTATTAAACAGTTTTGGAAACCACCAGAGGTAGCAGTAGTGAGTAGTAGATGTTGAGCCCGACTGGGCAGGTCTCCCACAGAACGCTGGAACAGCGAATCCTCTGCTAGGCTGTGCTGTAGTGGAAAGAGACTGAGAGTTATGAGTACACAATAAGAAGCATTCAGAGCCCCAGGTAGAATTAGGAGAAGCTCCAAGACAGGGAGAATCAGTTGTATTGTACTCATGTAGCAGTAACAGAGATTCCACTAGACGAGAGGTCTGGCACCGGAACAGAAGGCAGGCCCTCGAGAAGCGAGTACCTGGTTCCAGTGAAGCAGTACTGTGGAATAGATGGTAGTTGTACTCACAGATGGAAACTGTTAGTGAAGTCTTCCAAGTGGAAGGGTTTGAGGATGCAGGCAGCAACTCAGGGAACATGGGCCCTCGAGGAGTGAGTACCGGTTTCCTAATAGCACCTGAAAGAACAGAAGAGGCCCCCGAGGAGCGGGTACCCCGTTAGCAACCCCGATGGGTTGCAAACGGGGAACTCTTACACTAAAGGTTGTAAGAGTTCCAGATAGTGCTGGAGTGGCAGAGCAGCTTTGGTATGAAGAGCGAATCCCATCCGTAGAGTTACCGTTGCTAACTCGATGAGCTAGCAAATACTGTAGTCCTAAATATCCGGGCAGCATGACCTCATATCAGGGGGACGCCCCTGAGGTTCGTGCCAACGTGGAAATAAAGATGAGGGCGGCATGCGCGCATGCGCCCTAAGGTACCTTGGAGGAGCATGGTGGGAAGCAGCACCAAAGCCGGTCTGGGGATGCTGGAGAGGACGGCAAACAGACGCCGCGGTAGCCAGTAGCCCGAGGTGAGCGGGAGGAGCCGCAAGTAGTGAGAGGTAGGTGGGGCAAAGCCGTCGAAGACCGATGGTCGCAACAGCGAAAATGTCTTTGAAAATAGCAACTGATGTGCGGACGTGTTGGTTCCATCCTGGAATGCACCAGACCACCCCTTTTTTTTACACGTGTATACGTGCACCTGGAAGTGAAAATACATATTTTCAACTTTTATAAAATACAGAATACGCAAATAGATGCTTCTTATGAGCGTATATACTCATTTTTATTCATGTAAAGTTTTGAAAAATCACCCCAAGTTTTTTCAGTGCTATCAGGCCAATACAGTAAAAATCACGGGAGAACGGACGAGCACCCGCTCTCCTGTGCGTGTGATTCAGTAAAGAAAATTATTCAAATTAGGGCCCATGGTAAAAAGAGGCACTAGGGACACTAGCGCGTCCCTAGCACCTCTATTTGGACAGGAGCGGTAGCTGTCAGCGGGTTTGACAGCCGACGCTCAATTTTGCCGGCGTCAGTTCTCAAACCCGCTGACAGCCAAGGGTTCGGAAACTGGATGCTGGCAAAATTTCCGAACGTAAAATGTGCGGCTTGGCTGCACATTTTACTTAGTGAATTGCGCGGGAATATCTAATAGGGCCATCAACATGCATTTGCATGTAGCAGGCGCTATTAGTTTCGGGGGGGTTGGACGCGTGTTTTTGACGCGCTATTACCCCTTACTGAATAAGGGGTAAAGCTAGCGCGACGAAAACGCACGTCCAAATGCGGGATAACAGTGTGCTCCGCTGGAGTGCACTGTACTGTATCAGCCTGTATATTAGCTAAACTAGTCCAGTAAGATGAATATGAATTGTTTGGGGAGGATTTCAATATTATGGTAAGCCACTAGTTGACTGTAAGCCTGCCAAAAACCTCAGAAAGACTCAAAAGGATTTGGAAGTAAATTTCCTATAAGCAAAGTGACACGTATTTGATACTTGGTGTTACACTCGCCGCCCTCGGCAGCCCCGTGGTGCGGTCCTCTCACCTTTCTGCACAAGCTTCAGGCTCCAGCTCCTCGTAGCTGGCACAAGTGGGCCACTAGTCTTGACCTCGGTCTCCAGCCAACACCTCTGGCCCTGCTCCGCTTCCCGGGACCTCCAGCCAGGATGCCTCCACTCCTCAGGCCTCTCCCACAGGCCTTGCAGAGAGACGCCGCCGGCAGCGCCGCATCTCTCCCTAGGCACGCATGCATCAGTGAATGATTTTAAAAGCCCGGAACCTGGCCGTGGACCCAGATGTTGATTTCAGATCCTTCAGCACATAAATATTCAGGCTGCACTCCTCAGTGTCACCTTTGCAACAGGTCTCCTTGGTCTCCTGTTCCAGGTTTCCGAGTGCTCATTGCTGCAGTACTTCTTTGTTCATGTTCCTGATTCTACAAGTTCCTGGTTCCTGTTCCGCTGTGCGTCTCGTCTTGTGTCTGATTGACTTCCTGGAATTGACCACTGCGTCACCTGACTTCGCATGCCTGCCTTATTCAAGCCTGACCACTGCTTTGCCTGAATTGATCTTCCTGCTTTCTCCAAGCCTGACCTCTGCTACGTCTGACCATGCCTGCCTTCTCCAAGCCTGATCTCTGCTACGCCTACCTGCCTTCTCCAATACAATCAATCTAACTTCAGTTAGTCTGCCAGAGTGACTCACTGCTCTCTTGATTAACAAATGTTGGTACCTATTCAAACCAAATCACACTACCTCAACATCTTTCCAAGGTGAGTAACTGAACTGAACTTTTCAACCTTTTTACAGGCCGATACAGTACAGTGCGCTCCGTCCCTTGATTGGACGTGCGTTTTCCCTTACCCCTTATTCAGTAAGGGGCGGAAAATGCGCGTCCAACCCGCCGAACCTAATAGCGCCCTCAACATGTAAATGCATGTTGATAGCCCTATTAGGTATTCACGCGCGATTCAGTAAGTAAAATGTGCAGCCAAGCCGCACATTTTACTTTCAGAAATTAGCGCCTACCCAAAGGTAGGCGCTAATTTCTTCGGGAACCAGGAAAGTGCACAGAAAAGCAGTAAAAACTGCTTTTCTGTGCACCCTCCGACTTAATATCATTCTATTCTCAAACATTTTCTTCGGCAGAGCAGAACTATAGAATTGGAGACCGCGAGCTACTTGCTATTAAATTGGCTCTTGAAGAGTGGTGCCCATGGCGTGAGGGCGCACAACATAAATTCACGGTGTTCACTGACCACAAAAACTTAGAACATCTAAGCCACGCCCAGCGCCTCAATGCCCGTCAAACTCGATGGGCCTTATTTTTCTCAAAGTTTGACTTTGAGTTCCGTTACCGCCCTGCAGATAAGAATCTCCAGGCAGATACCTTATCCTGGTCTTTTGAACCTGAGGACATCCCCGAAGAGCCAACTCACATCATCAACCCAGCCTGTATTTCTTTGTCTGCTACCCATCCGGTCCCTCCTGGAAAAACCGTGGTGCCCCAGCAACTCCGGGAAAGAGTCCTTCGCTGCGCACATGACTCCAAATTTGCTGGTCACCCAGGTTGTGTGTAAACCGTGGCACTGCTCCAGAGGTTTTTCTGATGGCCTACTCTGGTCTCCGACGCTAAGGCATAAGTAGATTCCTGTAATGTTTTTAAATAAATAAATAAATTATGTGTGCGCAAAACAAAAAACCCCGATCGGCCGAACTTGGGGACTTTTACAACCACTTCCAGCACCCAAAGAACCGTGGATTAATTTATCTATGGATTTCATCGTAGATCTGCCTCCTTCTAAGGGAAATACCGTGATATGGGTCACCATAGACAGTTTTTCTAAAATGGCCCATTTTGTACCTCTTCCGAGCCTACCATCTGCACCAGAGCTAGCATGTCTCTTTTTCCATCCTCGTCTATGGGTTGCGTCAACCACACCTCAGCCCAAGGATCCACCTCCTACGTAACAAAACATCAATACAAGGAAAGGAATAAAAGAGCTGCAGATTTGTTTAAACAATTATCTGAGTTAAATGCATGCATATACAAAATATATCAATGAATATTAAAAAAATCAAGCATGATTTGAATGCTTTATTGGATTTTAAAGCTAAAAGGAATGTACTGTTTCTGCAATATAAATTGTATCACTGGCTAGATTAGTTAAAAATGAAAATGAAAACAATTGTAATTTTCAAATAACTTATCAAGATCAATCTGAAAATACTTCTTTTGGGATTGCTAGATCACTTGAAAAGTATTACAAATTATTATATTCTGAAGATTCATATTGTATTAATTCCTGAAAGGTTTTTCAGGGATCTGGTAATCCCCCGCTGTCAGATCTTTAGCTTGAATGAGCTAGAAGCTTTTATCAAGGGAAATAGAGATATGAGCAGTTATCAGACAATTGAAGCTGATAAAATGTCCAGGCCCTGATGGATTCAGTCCAAAATTTTATAAGATTTGATGTAACTATTTTATGACTGTTAAAAGAGATGTTTTATTATGCAAGCGAAAGGGACAACTACAAGGTGGGTGGACATTTAGCCACCATAGCATTAATGCTTAAATCAGGGAAGGATCTGCATTACCCAGAATCTTATAGGCCTATTTCTTTGTTAAACCAAGATATCAAGATGCTTTCTGCAATTTTAGCTAACAAGCTAAATACTATTGTTCAACAGATTGTGCATGATGACCAAATGGGTTTTGTTAAAGGGCATTACTCTGAGTCAATATCTTGTAGGTATTAACAGCTATTCAATTTTCCAAAACAGGAGTGAAGAAAGGTCTTTCAAAATACCTGGATGCAGAGAAATCATTTGACAGAGTAACCTGAGATTATTTAATACGGGTCTTGGTGAAATACAGTTGATGAAATGATTACAAGTTGTATTAAACTGTTATTATAAAACTCTAAGGTGAGACTGTGAGTCAATGGGCAACTGATTCAGAGTTTGGCTTTGCAAAGAGGAACTAGAAACAGTTGACATTTGTCCCCATTATTGTTTGTTCTTATTTTAGATCATTAGCAATTAAAGTAAAGGATTAGTAACTTTTGGAGGTATTACGATAAGGGAAAAATAACTTCAATTGAGTGTTTTTGAGGAAGGTATGCTTTTTTTATGTGGATAATCCTCAAGATTATTTGGAAGCAATTATTTCAATGATAGAATCTTTGGATGCTTTTTCAGGGTTCAAAATTAATTATGATAAATTATGTAGCATTCCCTCTGGTCAATAATGTAAAGGAAAATTGGCAAAGTCCCCTTGAAGTTGACTGTGGATCATATGAAGTAGTTAGGGATAAGAATTGGCAGGAATTTAAGTGGTATGTTTTCCTTTAAAAGTGAACTTTAAATGGCATGGGCACACCAAAATTAGTTTTCACTCCACCCACACCATGCCCTCACCATGCCCCCTTTTGGCCCAAAGTGAGATATTCGCACATCAGGACTTGCGCGTGCATGTAGGACCTTTTAAAATTGGGTTGACGCGCACAGGTGCTACATGCTCACGTATCCCCTAATTTCAGTGCACCTTAAAGAGCTTTGGAAAGTGTTAAAACACTGTTGGTTAAACTAAAAACATTTCCCTTGTCATCGGTGAGCAGGTGTGCCTTTTTTAAGTTGGGAATTCCACATAAGCTTTTCTATTGTCTCCACTTGCTGGCTTTGTGGGTAAGAGAAGGGATGCACAGTATTGCAAGTCTTATGTTACTGCTTTTATATGGAAAAATAAAAGTGTGAGAATTAGTTTTGGCATTTGAGTAGGTGGCAAAGATCTTGTGGGATTGGTCCTTTCTGATCTGAGAATGTATAATGTTGCCTGTTTGATAAAATATGTGAATGAATGGGTGACAAGGAATAGCAAATATGATTTGGAAGCTAAATGGACGAATGGGTTCATCCTAGGCTGAGTAATTTGCTTCACCTGCAATACTATAAGTTATGGAAAATTCCCATAATAATTTTTGTTTTTCTTCTGCTAGAAAAGCAAGGTGATGCTGGGGAGCACACATAGGAAAGAACGTGTCTGTTTCTTCTTTCTTAGGTTTTTTTTTTTAATTAGAAAATCCCTATTTCCGCTCTGGGAAGATAAGGGACTAAATAATACAGGGCAATTGATTCATGAAAGACAAGATTTTCAACAGTTAAGGGATTTATAGAATACTCTAATCATTTTTTGCTCATCTGCAAGTTCAACAATATTGATTAAGATGTTGTGGGATTCATATCGGAGACATTAGAAGCAGTGAAATAGAGGAATCTTTTTTTGCCGCTACTGCTAAAAACAATAGAATTTTCATCTAGTATAATATGTTGAATGGAAACAAGAACATGGTTCATAGTGGATTGCAGACCTTGGAGAGGAACTAGATTTACTGCAATTTATAAAAATTGAGCTCTGTCAGTATGAGAGAAATGCATGTTAAAATTATTCATAGCCTTTATATAACCAGATCTTTGGGAGCTAAAATGCATCTATGGGATTCTGATCTATGTGTTAAATGTGTAATTATCAAAGTGGGACACTGTTGCATATATTTAGGGACTGAGCTCCTATTGGCAGAAAATGTTTGGAAAGAATATTAGTTTGCACGAATATTTTTGGGGTTATTTGATGTTGATAAAAAATTACCCAAAGGTGGTCAGAGTTTGGTTGTTAGTTCTCTCATCCAGGTAATCAAATAACATTTGTTTAATTCAGAGGGCCTCTCAATTTGTTTTGTAACCCTTATTCATTGTATTTTGCAAATCCGGTTAAAACAAATGCACATCCCTAATAAATTATCCATGTTCATTTTTTATACACTGGGAGGAGAAATTTAAAAGTTGCATGAGAGCCCTTATTAGCACACATTTGAGCTCACATGTACATGTGTGTGACTTTTCTATTATGCACATGCAAGTGCGTGCACAATGTTAAATATGTATAACTTTTGCATGCATATTACATGTGGATATTGAGCTCACCCTTGCACTTGATCTTTCATTTGCGCACAAACTTGTCTATGTACCGTACATGCGCATACTTCCATGACACACAACTTCTATTTTTTCTGGGTTGGGCTGATTTTGTGATATCACCAGTAATGCAGCTAAATGTTACCATCAGGGACGTTGCCTGCATTGTATCCCTGGTGGTGGACAATGAGAAGGAGATCTTCCCGATTCCCGGCATAAGGAGGAATCTCCAAGTGTCCATGCAGGCCTGGATTCATGTTCTATCTAAAATCATTTCAGTAGCCCTGGAAGATCACTTGTCAAGAATTCAGTTGACTATAGATAATATCAAAGAAGGGCTGGAATTGCATACTAAGTATTTATGAGAGGTTGAGCAATGCCTTTCTGCCCAAGAAAATCACATAATTTAAATGGACATGTGGATAAAGATGAGCCAGTTGATATTGTGTATCTAGTTTTCCAGAAAGCATTTGACAAAGTTCCTCATGAAAGACTTCTTAGGATAGGATAGGATAGGGTAGGATAGGGTAGGTGGCAGTGTCCTATTGTGGATTTTCATCTGGTTAAAAGATAGACCTGGAAATGGGAACAATAAGTGAGATTATCAAATTTGCTGATGAGACAAAATTATTCAAAGCTGGAAAAATATAGCAGAATTAGAAAGATACAGAGAAGGATGATCTGGATGATAAAGGGGATGGAACAGTTCCCTTATTGAGAAAGGCTAAAGAGGTTAGGACTCTTAAGCATGGAGAAGAAGTGACTGAGGGAGATATGATTGAGGTCTATAAAATAATGAGTGGAATGGAACGAGTAAACTTTAATCAATTGTTTACTCTTTCGAAAAGTACCAAGACCAGGGGACACACAATGAAGTTACTAGGTAATACATTTAAAACTAATAAGAGAAAATGTTTTTTTACTCAATGTATAATTAAGCTCTGGAATTTGTTGTCAAAGGATATGGTAAAAGCTATTAGTATAGCTGCATTTAAGAAACGTTTGGACAAGCCTGAAGGAAAAGTCCATAAATAATTATTAAGGTGGACTTGGGGATATCCGCTACTTATTCTTGGGATAAGGAAAATGGACTGTAACTAGCCCTTGGGATCCTCCCAGGTACTTATGACCTGGTTTGGCCACTGAGGGAAACAAGATACTTTTCTTAATGACTCTTTGGTTTGACCCAATATGGCAAGTCTTATGGCGGGTTTGCCAGCTTCCTAGAAACATTATTTATTTATTTATTTATTTATTTTTGGTTTTTATATACCGGAAGTTCCTGTATAATATACATATCACTCCGGTTCACAGATAACAGAGATAACTATCGCCGGGATGGCGGTTTACATGGAACATATCGAACAGTTAATCTATTATAAAGTAGAATACAAACTAAGATCTACTAAGAACACATAAATAAAGCAAATAAACATTACAATAAATAAATAAATAAATAAATAAATAAATAAACATTAAGCACTCTGCCACTCCTCTGGGAACTCTGACCCCCTTCTTTCTCCCCTTCTGCAACATTTCAAGACACTAAAAAGGCCAGACTGCATAGAGACTCCCCTCTTGACGATTTGGCCGGCACAGGCGGGGGTGAGGTGGGGAGGAGCCGGGGGAGAACCATCTCATCCCTCGCCTCAGGCAGCAGATTCTCTTGAGCTGCCCCTGCTCATACATATGTGCAAGTGCTCTCTCTCAGACACACAGACAAGCATACACATCTACAGCCTGCAGGCCTTCCCCCTTTCTTCTGGGCCTTGTCGTTGCTGCTGTTGGATGGCAGCGCTGCTCCTCACTGCCCTAAGGGAGGTGGAAGGAATCCACCTCTACTGCACGGCTCCTGCAAAGTTGGGGGGGGGGTAGGGTAGTGCAGGCCTATCTTCCAGCCGCGGCAGGATGGGCTCTGCCACGGCCTCGCAGGCCTCTCTCTCGGCCCTGCATGGCTGTCTTCCAGCCGCGGGAGCCCCTCCTCTTCCCATTGGCCGGGAGAAGCCCGATCCCCCGACAGGGGAATCTGCCCCTGGAACCCATTATTTCTATTAAGTCACTCGTTAAAATATTTACAATTTATTTAAAAAAAAAAAAAAAGTTAAACTTAAGGGATGTTTTTTTTTAATGCCAGAAATGATTGAATATTCTATGAAGCCAAGTGGCAACACAATAGCAAATGCCTGAAACTCACTGTGGTAGACGGAAAATTATGATACAATCTTTTCATCCTTATAAATGAATAATTCTAGTCCCACATATTAGTTTTTTAATGAATAGGTAAGGTGTCACAAGATCTTTTTTAGTGCTGCAAGACCGACCCCCTTTAACATGGTATTCTCTGTATTTACTACCAGAATTGATTTTAAGTCCTGAATGAGCTGTGCTGGCTTCAAGGTACACTCCGGCTTAACTGCTTGAGACACTGTCGGCTCTCTGTAATTACATATCAAAGCACTAAGTCGTCCTTCCTCCCGTCCTGAACATCCGATCAGGAACCAGAATGAGTCTCGGTTTCAAATGTCTTGGAACCGTTCCCCATGTAACAGGACTTCTTTTTCGTCTTTGAATTATTATAGAAGTCCAATGATTTGAACGGTGGCGAGCTTCCTCATGCAACATAGTTGTAATTCCAACATACTATATTGCCAGATCACACGTAGTGTGTTCGCACACCATGGAGCAGCTCCTGCCATATCTGCTTATATTTTAGGAACTGTGTCTATGAGACTTTTCAGGGTTCCCCCTGAAGAAGCCCTTACCGGTGAAACAAGGACCCTGTCGGGGCTTCACATGTATTCATTCAGAACACTATTCATTATTGCACGATGGCTGTATGGGAGATGGTTGCATGGTCGATGTAATGTGGGACGTGCAAGTGTGTGCATGTAGGAATTTTAGTATTCCACGCCACTCAATATGTCTATAAAAGGTTTTTTTTTCATATACTTTACAATTGTATCCTTGATTTTGTCATAAAACAATCTGTGCATTGTTTTTGTACAACTTTTGACATGTTACATTCAATATAGCAGGTGCTGCTCTTTTATTTTAACTTTCACATATGTAAATAAAATATATATTTTTTTAGATAAGCTCAACAGTGCTTCTTTTTTCTGTTCTTTCTTTTTCTTTGCATGTATATACACACACACACATAACTTTCATGCTGCATATTATATTTTGCTTCATGCTATTCTGTAAGCAAAACCTTTTTGGACAATATGACTCAATAATAGCTGTAACCTTTAGTCCAAACAGAAAAAAAAAAATCCCTAATAATAAAGTAAGGGGAAAAAAACAGCCTGAAGGCTCCACTGTCTCAATGCACTGTAAATGCACTCAACTGGAAACAGCCTATTCCTCTTTGCTGTACAGCAACTCAGAGAAAAACAATTTTACTTAATGGTATTGCATTTGCCAGCTAAAATATAATGTGTCTGCATGTCACTTCATAATAATGTAACGCGCATCCTGTTTTCAAATTATAAGCAGAAAAACCGCCCTGCATAACCAAGTTCAGAGGTTGTAAAGTAACAGAAATGAGAATGCAATAGTTGTCATTGTTGATTTGTTATCCATGAATTTTACTTTCTGTTATTTGCAAGTCATGATTCACTTCCTAAGACATTCATCTGACTTTTAATAGTACCTAATCCAATACTTTTTTGTAATAGCTAAGAAAAATAAAGCATTGGTACTGTGTGAAAAATAGAATCTGAGGGCAGAGAAGGACCTCAGGGTCCATCCAGGGGTAGGCAATCTCTAGTCCTCATGGACACCGACTCACTCAGGTTTTCCGGTTTCTCCTATTGAACATCCATGAGATAGATTTGCATGTACACTGCTTCATTTGTATGTAAATCTATCTCGCATATATTCATTAGGGATTTCCTAAAAACCCAAGTGGATTGGTGATGATGAGGACCGGAGGTTGCCCACCCCAGCATTCATCAAGCTTGCCTAACGCCATTGCTGCTGCGTTGTCTTAGACCTTGGTTGATCTCTCCCTTTTCCCCTCTCCTCCTTATAACCAGACATGTTCTGTGTTCTTGAATTCGGTCACGGTTTCTGTCTCCACCACTCCCCTAGGGAATCCCTTCCACACGTAGCATGATGGATGAGCTATCTGCTATCTGATCATGTTTTCAAGGGAACGCCTGCGTCATACCCTATTGCTAAAAAAAATTCTCCAGTCTACAAAATTCCTGAGCCTTGTAAATAGACCAGCATCTGGAGTTATTCAAGCCACAGCATTTTATCTCATGTTGCAATAAAGATATTTTGATCGCTTCTAGGGGTATTTAGATTTGTTTCATGGCAATTTACTCTGCACAGGATTTTCTTCCACATGGCTGAATTTTCCAGAATAGAGTCCATTGTCAGGGGCATAATGGATTTGATAGGAGATTATGGATGCTGTTACTTCATCTATGAACATTCACTACTATCACAGTACAGTGGTGGGAATCCTTAACGTCACATTAAAAAAGCATAATAGTGCTTTGGGAGTAGACATAACCTCCTGCTTATTATTTTTCTACACCCCCACCACCAATTTGAACATTATGAGAAAAACGTCAGACATATCAGCATGGGACAATATGAAAGACTTAGTATAACTTGCATTATCTTTACCCCATCATAACCATAATGCTTTCTTCTTTAGGGATGTGATAAGATTTTGAGAAAACTTTAAAGCATTTTGATAAAAGCTTGATAGGCTCTTAATATAATTTGCAAACAATAGAATGCTGTAAAGCAATTATACAAAAGGGGGTCTGTGTCTATCTGTCTGGTCATCTGTCTGTCTAAAAGTAAATAACCCTGCAAAGATAGAAGGGAAAATCACCATATTTGGCATGCTGGAAAAAAATGGTGTTGGGTCCATGGATCCTTGGGCTGAGGCAGGACTGACTCTACCTGCAGGGAGGAGCCCTGCAGGATCTTGCCATTAGCAGGCAAATCCAGGTGAAGTAGAGACCGATCAGAAACTTCACCTATACCAGCCCACGTTCCCTTCAGGTTCAGCCTTTAGGTGCTGGGCCGGCAGGACTTAGATGAGAGCCTCCTCTATCTTGACTTGAGTGGTATCTTTTTCAAACAACTGGTTGGTCCATGCCCATAGTTCATGCAATTCCTGGGCTGAGAGTTGAGCCACCAATGAAGGAACTGTCAGGCGCAGTGGCAGAGGAGGCAGAGGCTGTTTTCCATAAACCAGCTGGAAGGAGGAGGAGTCAGTGGAAGCGTTGATGTAATTATTATGGGAAAATCCAGGCGAAGGTAGGAGGGTGGCCCAGTTATCTTGGTACTCATTGACATAAGAGAGGAGGAAGGTTTAAAGGTGTGGTTAGTAAGCTCATCTTGGCATTGCCTTGCGATGGTAGGCCATTGTATAGTCATGCATAATACTTAAATTTTGCAGAGAGAACACTAGTACCACACAGTGAACCTAGAACAGAACATAAGAACATAAGGCTTGCCATAATAGGTCAGACCAAGGGTCCATCAAGTCCAGTATCCTGTTCCAGCAGTGGCCAAATCAGGTCAAATGTACCTGACAGGATCCTAGGGGGCAGATATATTCCAAGCTGCTTATCCCAAGAAAAAACAGTGGATTTCTGAAACTCTCCCTTAATAATTGTTAATGGACTTTTCCTCCAGGAACTTGTCCAAACCTTTTTTAAACGCAGCTATAGTAATTGCTTTCACCACATCCTCTGGCAACGAATTCCAGAGCTTAATTATGTGCTGAGTAAAAAAATATTTTCTCTTATTAGTTTTAAATGTATTAACCAGTTACTTCATTGTGTGTTAGAGATGTGCAGCAGGGACAGATTTGTCCCATTCGGTATTCGTATTCATTGGGAACCAAATCTGTGTCATCCATTCTCGGGGGACCCCGACCCGTTCATTAGTTACATATGTATTTGTTTCCCAAAAAAACCCCATTCCAACCCTTTAAATTTAATTAACTACATCCCCCCCCACCCTCCTGACCCTCCAAGACTTACCAAAAGTCCCTGGTGGTCCAGCGGGGGTCCTGGAGCGATCTCCTGCACTCGGGCTGTCAGCTGCCGGTATTCAAAATGGCGCCGATAGCCTTTGCCCTTACTATATCACAGGGGCTACCGGTGCCATTGGTTGGCCCCTGTCACATGGAAGGAGCAATGGATGGCCGGCACCATCTTGTGCTCCTACCATGTGACAGGGTCAGGAGCCCCCCCCAAGACTTGCCAAAAGTCCCTGGTGGTCCAGTGGGGGTCCTGGAGCGATCTCCTGCACTCGGGCCATCGGCTGCCGGTATTCAAAATGGCGCCAATAGCTTTTGCCCTTACTATGTCACAGGGCTACTGGTGCCATTGGTCGGCCCCTGTCACATGGTAGGAGTACAAGCTGGCCCCAGCTGGCCCCAACTGCCCCACCAGAGACTTTTGGCAAGTCTTGGGGGGGTCAGGAGGGTGGGGGTTTATTCATTAGTGATATGTTGTATTCGTTGGGGTTCGCCATATGTTTCGTGACCCCCACGAATACAACGAATATGGCATATATGTTGTGGATTGCCAATACGTTGCAAACGAATGCACACCCCTTTTGTGTGTCCCCTAGTCTTTGAACTTTTCTAAAGGGTAAACAACTGATTAACTTTTACTCATTCCATTCCATTCATTATTTTATAGACCTCTATCATTTCTCCCCTCAGCCATCTCTTCTCCAAGCTGAAGAGTCCTAATCTCTTTAGTCTTTCTTCATAGGGGAAATGTTCCATCCCTTTTATCATCTTGGTCACCCTTCTCTGTACTATTTCTAATTCTGTTATATCTTTCTTGAGATGTGATGACCAGAATGAACACAATACTCAAGATGAGGTCGCACCAAGTAGTGATACAGAGGCATTATGATATTCTCTGTTATATTTTCCATTCCTTTCCTAATAATCCCTAGCATTCTATTTGCTTTCTTGGCTGCTGCTGCACACTGATTAGATTATTTCAATGTATTTTCAATGATGACACCTAGATTCTTTACCAGAGTGATAAGATTCCTAATTAGATTCCTAATGTGGAATCTTGCATTTTGTAGCTATAATTTGGTTTACTCTTCCCTGCTTGCATCATTTTACACTTGTCTACATTAAATTTCATTTGCATGCTTAGTCTCCCAGTTTTGCAATTTCTCAGAATCCTATTGTGATTTGACAACTTTGAATAATTTTGTGTCATTGGCAAATTTATTCACTTCTCTTACTGTTGTCATTTCCAGGTCATTTATAAATATATTAAAAAGCATTGGTCTCTGAACAGATCCCTGGGGTATTCCACTATTCACCTTTTTCCATTGGAAAAAATGTACTCTGTTTTTTAACTTTTAACCAGTTGGCAATCCACAATAGGACACTGACACCTATCCCATGATTTTCTAATTTCCTAAGAAGTCTCTTATGAGGGACTTTGTCAAATGCTTTCTGTAAATCCAGATACACTATATCAACTGGCTTATCTTTATCCATGTGTTTATTTATGCCTTCAAAAAATATATCAAATTTGTGAGGCAAGACGTCCCTTGGCTAAACCATGTTGGCTTTGTCCCATTAAACTATGCTTATCTATATGTTCAACAATTTTGTTCTTTATGATGGTTCCTATCATCAGACATCAGACTCGCTAGTCTGATCTTTCCTGGATCACCCCTTGATACCTTTTTAAAAAGTGGCATTATATTGATAATCTTCCGCTCTTCAGGTACCAGAGATGATGCTATTGATAATTTACAAATTTCCAATAGCAGGTCTGCAATTTCATTTCTCAGTTCTTTCAGCACTGTGGGATATATACCATCTGGTCCAGGTGATTTGCTCTTCTTTAGTTGTCAGTTTGCCCTAATACATCTTCCAGGTTCACTGAGATTCATTTCAGTTCCTCTGAATCATCATCTTTGAATATAATTTCTGGCATGGGTATATCTCTTACATCTTCCTTAGTGAATACTGAAGCAAATAATTCTTTTAATCTCTTTGCTATGGTTTTGTCATCCTTAACTGCTCCTTTTACCTCTTGATCATCTAATGGTCCAACTGACTCTCTCAAAGGCTTTTTACCTCAAATGTACCTGAAAAAGTTTTATTATGAGTTTTTGCTTCCATAGTAAGCTTCTTTTCAAATTTTCTCTTTGCCTTCTTATCAATGCTTTGCATCTGACTTGCTAGTACTTATGCTGTTTTCTGTTTTCTTCATTAAGATTCCTTTCCATTTCTTGAAAGATGTTCTTTTAGAAACTATAGCTTCTCTCACCTCACTTTTCAACCATGCCAGTAGTCATTTAGCCTTCTTTCCACCATTTCAAATGCATGGACTACAACTGTTCTGGGCTTCCAAGATGGTATTTTTAAACAACATCCATGCCTGAGCTAAACTCTTAAATTTTGCAATTGCTCCTTTTAGTTTTTTCCTAACCATTTTCCTCATGTTATCATAGACAATGTTTTGAAAGTTAAATGCTGTCATAGTAGATTTCATTTTTGCCCTCCCTCTAGTTATTAAGTCAAATTAGATCATATTGTGATAACTATTGCCAAGTGGCTCCAACACTGTTACCTCTCGCATCGAATCCTGTGTTCCACTAAGGTCTAGGTCTAAAATAGTTTCCCCTCTTGCTGGTTCTTGTACCAGCTGCTCCATGAAGCAGTCATTTATAGTATTTCATCTAGGAACTTTACCTCTTGTTGCGCCCATCAGCCACAGATGGCTGCGCCCTCTATTGCTCACCTTTCTTCTACCTGACTCAGTTCATTTTGGAAAGATGGCTGCCTCCGTTTCTCCTCACCAAACCCTCCGGTGTCCTCGGCCTGGCATGGGCGATTGCATTTGCCATCTTTCTACAGGAGTCACCTAGGGCATGTGCAGGCACAGCCCTGTCCTTTACGTCTGTCATGGCGGGAATCTCAGGGGCATCTCCACCGCATGACGTCACTAGGTCTGGTATTTAATCTCTGCTCATGATTCCTTCTTCGAGTTAGCAAGGAATCCTCCATGCTGTTCTCTCCACGTTACTAGACACTCCTGCTCTGTGTATGCTCGCTTCAAGACGACTTAGGTACCCGCTCCATGGTGGCCTTGCCTCACTCCTCCTTACCCTCCGGGGTTATCTCCTACCAACTAGGATGCCTAAGGTACCCGTTCCTCGGGGGCCTTGTCATGCTCCTACCTTCCCTTTGGGGTTGCCTACTCAGTTACCAGGACGCCTACGGTACCCGCTCCTCGGGAGCCTTGTTCGTCCGGGACCTCCGCACCTCGGATATTCCCTCTCTCTTCAACTACCAGCATCAGAGTGAGTACTGCTGCTTCAGTTCTATCTTTGCATTGTCTCATCTCTCTCTCTCCATTGATCCTCGGCCTACCCCGCACCATGGACCACTACCGGATCTATTGGCTATTCCATCTGGGCTTGGGTTCTCAGCCTACCCCGCTTCGCGGACCACTACCGGACCCAGCTCCCTCTTCAGATCTGGTGAGACTGTGGAACTGACTTTTCCACCCTGCAACCTACAGACGGAACATTGCCAGCTGGTTCCTCATCTCCTGGCTGGAATCATCACCCATTCCTCGGGTCACCATCTACATTGCAGTACAATAAAGCTAATTCTCTGTGACCATCTCTGCCTTGAGCTAGCCTATCGCTGCAAGTCCCCACAGGGCCCCACCCTGCGGGAGGTGCCATCTCTTACAGCTACCAAGGGCCCATGCTTCAATGTCCAAAATACAACACCTCTTTAGAATGTCCTGATGTGATCTTCACCCAGTCAATACTGGGGTAATTGAAATCACCCATTATTACTGGGCTGCTGATTTTCTTAGCTTCCCAAATGTATTTTAGCATTTCATTGTCTGTTAGTTCATTCTGGCCAGGTGGACGGTAGTTTATTTTATTCCCCTTTTCATCTGGAATTTCTATCCATAAAAATTCAACATTGCATTTTGTTTCCTGCAGAATTTTTATCCTGTTTGACTCAATGCTCTCTTTAACATATAGTGCCATCCCTCCACCAATTTGATCCATCTTATCATTTTGATATAATTTGTACTCTGGTATCACAGTGTCCCATTGGTTATCCTCCTTCCACTAGGTCTCTGAGATGCTAATTATATCTACCTTTTCATCTAGTGCTTTACACTTTAACTCTCCCACCTTATTTTTTAGAGTTCTAGCATTTGTATATAGACATTTCAAAGTATATTTCTTGTTTGTATTAACAACTTGCTCATTAGTTGTCAGGGGTAATTTGGAATTTTTCTGCACTTTACTTAAAGGCAATTGATCCCCTTTGACATTTATTGCAACCTCTCTACTGGGATGCCCTATTTTTCCTGTTCTTTTAATATCCTTCAAAGATACATCATTCAGAATCATACACTTCTGAGCAACTATCAGCTTTCCCCCATCATCTAGTTTAAAAGCTGTACTATCTCCTTTTTAAAGGTTAGTGCCAGCAGCCTGGTTCCACTTAAACTCCTCTACCCAATAGTATGTGCTTTATTAATCCATGTTAGGTGAAAGATGTTCATGAGGCACTTGATATGGGAACTAGTTAAGTTGAAATAATAAATAAATAAAAGAGCAATATGCCACTGTAGTGATGTTAAACATGATTTATATCAGCCTTGGTGGTGTAGTTTTTTCAGCTTTGGTGATATCAACATTTGATACGAGTAAAACACAAATGCATTTATATAAATAAATCAGTAACCCAAAGAGGCTAGACATAGTCTTAGGTATAGTAGAAATAGCCAGACAGAACCACAGGTTGTCAGGTGGAGGACTTCCCTGCCATACAGTAGGGGTGTGCATTCGGATTGACCGCATTAGTGAAACGCAACTCATTTTTTTTTTTTTACTTAAAAAATTGATTCGACATAAACGATCGGATTTCCCACATATCGAACATAGATATGTTCGATATGTGGGAAATCGCGATTGTTGAGCCAAAATAAAAATATAAACCCCCTCACCCTCCTTAATCCCCCCCCCCCCCGACTTACCACAACTCCATGGTGATGGAGCGGAGTGAGGACGCCATTTCTGCAATCCTTGGCGAGAAGCATGTGACGTCGGCGGCACGTCGAGTGACGCCGGCGTCACGTGATTCCTGGCTCGTTCGCGCCGGACGGCTCGTTCGGCCCAAAAAGAACTTTTGGCCAGCTTGGGGGGGTCAGGAGGCCCCCCCAAGCTGGCCAAAAGTTCTTTTTGGGCCGAACGAGCCGTCCGGCGCGAACTCGCCGGGAATCACGTGACGCCGCGTCACTCGACGTGCCACCGACGTCACATGCTTCTCGCCAAGGATTGCAGAAATGACGTCCTCACTCCTCGCTCGATCACCAGGGAGTTGTGGTAAGTCTGGGGGGGGGGATTAAGGAGGGTGAGGGGGTTTAAATTTTTTTTTTGCACATATGTACATATACCCAACTCATTGGATTTTTTTTATGTCCATATTGGCCGCAAGTGGGACCCCCTTTCGGACATAAAAAATATGAACATAAAATTTTGCTCTGCACATCCCTACCATACAGTATACAATTCCAGATCAATGTATATACAGAGGTTTATTAAAAGGTATTTAAAAAGAAGTAGACTAGCGACCTTACTTACTTTACTTCAGGGTAAAATAATATAGCTTAGGGGTAGTGCAAACACAGTCCAAGATCAAGTCCATATCAGTTAATCCAGATATATCAAATTTTCTATGTACTTGACACAGACAAACTTCACAACACTTTAGCGAGACTTCCACAGTACCCTACCTACAGGAAAAGATACGTTGGTATGAGCATTCAAGGAACTCAATGGGTCTAACAACTCAACTCAAATCAGACTTTAGCCTTAAAATAGCCAAGACACTGATGTGTTCCCAGCAATCCCCTTTTAACCCCCATGGACCAATCCAGATTTGTCAGGGATAGGGCATTGTTCCAGATTATCAGCATTCTGAATCTCATTCTGCTTAAACTGCTCTTGGGCTCTGTATGCAAGGCACCCCTGCCCCCATGGCTTGGGCAGAGTTTGGCTTGGGGCCAGCCAGAGCAATTTTTGCCATGACACAATTATAAGGCAATTTGACAACAGATGATTTCTAACTCTCTCCTGTTTATTGCATCCCCTAAGAGATAATTAAGGAGTCTTATGTTGATTTATTTGGATTTATTACCCACCTTTTTGAAAAGGGATTCATCCAAGGCATGGTACAACATATTAGAAAGCATCATATTAGTCACTAGAGCAGTAGGAATAGCAATAGCACATTGGAAAGCATCATAGCACCTTTGTTGTTAATATGCTGCCTCTACAAAATATTCTAAGAATATATTGACTTTAAATATTGAGGCTGCTTCCATAAAATCACACATGTAAAAACTTGAAATTGCACATTCCCAAATAAATTACAGGACATATGCATAGGTAGACAATTATGTACCTTATTCAGAGCTATTCAGTTTTGTATGCAGAAAAGCACACAGTGAGTAGGGTTAAGTGATGTGCTCAAGTTTCCACAGTAAACATGAGCCTGAAATACGAATGTGAGCTGCATTAATAAACACTGTGCTCAGAATCACTTTACATTGCATTTTGTTTAAATGTTCTCAGGAAACTTAAATAGGTATGAATAGAAAAATCAAGCATGTATTGAGGAAGTGTTTCACAGTTACAATGCAATAGATTAAAATTAAATAAACATAGTGTGAAGGAGAGGCCTAACTGTCCCGCCTTGACCTGTGCGGGATCAGGCTAGATGCCTGGTCCACCTTAAATCCCCACAGAGGGAGAGAGCTCTGTGGGCAGGAAGAGTCCTATGGGTAGGATCCAGCCAGGGAGGTTAAGAGGCAGAGCCCAGCTGGGATCAGCTGACCAGGCCCAGGTCTCCAGGAGAAGGCAGTGCCTGTATGTATTGCTAATCTAAGGTGAATCCAGTATGCAAAGGGTGATTGTTATTGTGATTCCTGCTGAAGGTAAGCAGATGCACTGTGATTTCATGCTCACTGGAAATAAAAGTACTCAAGGAAGCCTTGACCACTCTTTTACTGTGCCATACTTACTTTATTAAGATTATAAGGTATGCATCTTCTGAGATAAAAAAAAAAAAAAACAGATAATCAATCCTCTCCTTAATTGCCTATCTCTCTTTCTTTTAAATATTTAACAGGCTTTCTTTTTCTTTGCATGATTTAAAGAGTTGTGTGTGGGTTCAGCAGTCCTGTCAAACGTTTTGCATAACATACAGACAACTAAAGCAGTTCCAGAAGTGAGGTCTAGCATTTGTGGCATGATTATGACAGATGGCAGTAAGTTGGTTTCCTGATTCATCTGATTCTTGACCACTAAAATATATTACTGACATAACAATATATGGACTTCATTTGGAATGACAGCATTGATGCAGTTAATCAGTGAGATGAAATAATACATCTCCCAGACAGTACAGAGCTTCAAGCAAGATAGAGAGATCTGAATACAGGTAACAGATGACACTTGGAAAATGTGCCATTCGATGGCTCTCAGTGCTTGATTGAACAGTAACGAGTTTTAAATGTAAGGCCACTTAGGCCTTACTATACAGTTGAAGGTGTTCTAGGTTTAACATTGTGAATTTTCCAGCAATTGTTTTGTTTAATATTTATTTTGATTCTGTCCTTTGCAGAAACAAAATAAACATTTTTTAAAACCTCAAAACAAAAGAAAAAGAAAAAATAAAATAGGGCCTAACCAGACCCACCTCTGCCCCATCTCACCTACTCCCCCATCTCATCCACTCCCTCAAAAAATGCTGGGGCCAGAACTCTCCCTGGTCTACACTTCCCCATTCCATGGGGGGTCCCATTATTGCAACGGCCTGATCAAGTGGTTGAGGCCTAGGCCCAGTGTTGGGGACATTCTTCAAGGCCTAGGTGCAGGCCCAGCTCTAGAACCTGGGCTAAGGTCTGGTCCCATTGCCAAGGCCTAGGCCTAGGCCTTGGCCTAGATCAGGCCTCCCAATATCTTCTTTCTTCTTAGTGTCTTCCTAAAATGATGCCTTCAGCTTTAAGGACATGTGGCACCTAAACAACACTGATGGCTCTTAAACTTGTAGAAACTCCTTTCTGAGAACATGATAATCATGTAAGCAAGCCTCTTTTTTTCTTGCTACATCATGAGCCTCAGAGTGTGTTAATTAACAGGCAGCATTCAAAACACAGATAGCTGGTAACCGCTTTGTGCAACACACACATTGTACACAACACTTCCTCATTTTCCCCATCTTTGAGTCCTTCCAGCCTCTGTCTTCTCTCCAGGCACAGTAAGATGGGGAGAGCATATGCACCAAGCATCTGACATGACTCATTTTGAGTGTTGGGAATAACAGTGGCAATGAAGGAGCTCTGACAGCTGCATGTGGCAGCCAAATTAGATAACTAAACCAGCTGCCCACACCACACCACACCACTGCTACCTTCTCCTGCACTTATATAGAGAGAGAGCTGGTTCCTTTGTTTTGAAATTTGGACGAGAGACTGGTGGGGCTTTAATGCTTCTCTAGCCCTTTTGCCTGTACCATGGTGTGCCACACAACATTTTTGTTAATGTCAGTGTGCTTTAGCCCTGAAACGTTTGGAAAACACTGGCCTAGTGGCCCTACACATACATTTTATGTCATACAAATTTAGCAGATTGTACAAGCTACTGCAACTTTATATATGTCAAAAGCATAGATGAGAAAAATCAAGTTAAAATTGCAAAGTTTAAACTACAGTACAAATTTTCATAGAAAATCAGAAGATATACTGAAATAACTGCAGAAAACAATGGGAATCAGTGTAAAAAGATGACAAACTGTTGATTAGATAACAGTGAGCACTGGGTTGAAAAGTGTCTTAGGGTGCTTGATGGGAACATGAGGACAAACAGAAGGCTGGACAATGATCTTCTGTCAAGCACTAGCAACTGAACACAGCTTTGTTCAACAAGTTTATGACATCCACTGATCTCAGTGATGAGACCAATTTAATTTGATGAGATTACTATGCAAGTTCTAATTTGCTTATGTATTTGAGGAACATTCATTTCATTAATGGGTCAAGTACACCAAGGATATGCAACGCATGATACTGTATAAACAGCAAGTTGACTAATTGCAGATGGTCTACAGTACCAAATATTATCTAATAAAATAAATACAGGATGGGCACTGTAGAGCTAAAAAGATATAATAAAGATTATAAGAGAAATGTATGCTTATTTAAATCAATTTGTATTGTTCACTGCATTTCCAAGAGACAAAATAGAGATATCTTGGATTCAGTTAAAGGACTTGCAAATATTTTCAGCAAAAAGTTACTGGCCAATTTAAGTGAAGAAAAGTTAAGGGGCCGATGCAATAAAGTATGCTCAGCTTAGCGCACAAGTTTCGATGTGGTTGGATATGCATTTTGGACGCGCAATAAGGAGATTAGCGCATTCAAAATACACGCCCAAATAAATGCATAGCCAATAGCACTCATCACATGTATTATTATTACCCCCAATTCAGAAAATCACTGGGTGCTCAATGCACACTTTTTAACTCAGCAAAATAAACTCCAGCCCTGGAGCTGGCATTAAGTCAATCCGCAAGTCAAGGGCTCATGACAAATTAAAAATTACTGTCCTCTCTGGTTCCTCCTACTTAGTATTGTTGCGATACTTAAATCTATTGCTTGTGGTGTTTAAAAATAAAGGGTTCATGTAAAAAAAAAAAAATTCTGGACACACAATATACATGCTCCAGGCTGATTTAGTTCCTTGCTTTTGTGCGTGTACCCCGTGCGTGCATATTGGGTGAAATTGACCTGAAGCAGAATTAAATGGACACTCGTATGCCCATTTCAATTGTGGTCACCTGATGCATTTGAGCACAATTCTTCTCTAGCGCATCCGATTTAACACAGCAGCTCATTTAAATATTGCATTGGGCGCCCAGGAGATGTGGCTGTACACTTGTAAGGAAAGCGGGCGTTCAATATGAGCCCCTGTTTTAACGCAAATCTATTGCATTGACCCCCAAATGAAAAAAAAGTTACTGACCCATTTAGGTTGTAAAGAAAAAAAAAACTAGCATTCCTATCTATCTTGATAAAACTAAACAAACTAAGGCCAGCCTAGTGGCCATCCAAAGAGACCTGTGTTCAATTTCCAGAGCAGGCCAGCAGGTGCCAGTGCTCACAGCTCCTGAGGGAGGATGAGGTCCCGGTCTCTATGCAAGGATGGATTTAGATCCCATTAGTGCAGGGTTTCAAAAGGAGCCCTGGTGAATGGCCCGCGACTGAAGATAGTCGCTGCAATAACTGGGCAACTGTTAGGGCCACCACAAAAAAAACAAAACAAAAACAAGAATAAACTTCCAGGTTAGTGTTTGATGTGGTCTGACTCGTGTAATACAATATGCATGATGCTCATTATCCCTTTCCTGATATGCAGTCACTCTCCTAACATCACAAAGATGGGAAAATTTGCATTACATTATTTATATGCCACCCTCCTCCTGGAAAAACGTAGGGCAGCATACAACAGAACATACAATGGCATATCATAATTTGTAGGAGGAAGCACAGACTCAGCATTCTGATGCCACAATGTCTTCAGAAAGAAAGGAAAAGAAGCAAAGCAAATGGTGGATGGCATCCAACCCAGAATTCAAAGAGAACTAAAACAGGAAATTGTTATCCTGTTATTGGTAATCTGTAATTCCATCTAAAACAGCCATTAATCCTGAAGACAATGTGACGCCAATTTTTAAAACGAGCTCTGGGGTGATCCAGGAAACAATAGACCAGAGAGCCTGATGTCAGTGCTGGGCAAAATGGTAGAAGCCATTCTTAAAGACAAAGATGGAAACCGTCACGCCGGCGCAGGGGTGTGCATTGGACTGTGCCCAGGGACGCGGCTATTTTATAACTTGCACACTTCCACGCATGCATGTTATAAAATAGCCGGGCCGTGCGCACATGAGTGCCAAATGTTAAGCAGGCGCACGCAAGTGCGTACAAATGCCACTTCTCCGCATAAATCGGGGGATTTGAATAGGGGTGCATGCCAACACTATTCCAAGTTTAACCTTTTGTCCTTTAAATCCCCCAAGTCAATGTAAACCACATGCCCTGTGGGGAAGATCTCAGTTGTGGCTGAATTCTCTGAAGTTATTATGTGGTCATGTTGTGGTCTCTGCTGATAGATATCCCCCAGTTGAACAGTTCAATGTCCTCCACTCAGCTGCAGTTCCCACAAGGAAAAGGGGCCCACAACCCACCCAGCAATGGCTCCCTGTGTGTAGAGGAAAGGCAGGGATACATTAAAGGCTTTCATTTTCCTTTCAAGTGCAAACAATAAAACAATATTTGTAAACAAGAGCTTTTCCTGGTAGTAAATAATACATTTTCTTACTAACCAATAACTTAAGAACATAAGAAATTGCCATGCTGGGTCAGACCAAGGGTCCATCAAGCCCAGCATCCTGTTTCCAACAGAGGCCAAACCAGGCCACAAGAACCTGGCAAGTACCCAAACACTATGAAGATCCCATGCTACTGATGCTAGTAATAGCAGAGGCCATTCCCTAAGTCAACTTGATTAATAGCCATTAATGGACTTCTCCAAGAACTTATCCAAACCTTTTTTGAACCCAGCTACACTAACTGCACCAACCACATCCTCTGGCAACAAATTCCAGAGCTTTATTGTGCGTTGAGTGAAAAAGAATTTTCTCCGATTAGTCTTAAATGAAATGTGTTACTTGCTAACTTCATGGAACGCTCCCTAGTCTTTCTATTATTTGAAAGTGTAAATAACTGATTCACATCTACTCATTCAAGACCTCTCATGATCTTAAAGACCTCTATCATATCCCCCTCAGTCGTCTCTTCTCCAAGATGAACAGCCCTAACCTCTTCTGCCTTTCCTCATAGAGGAGCTGTTCCATCCCCTTTATCATTTTGGTTGCCCTTCTCTGTACCTTCACAACTATATCTTTTTTGAGATGCAGCGACCAGAATTGTACACAGTACACAGTATTCAAGGTGTACATTTTTTCATTAAACATTTATAAGGCAAAATTTCTCTAACTTTGTATTACTGATGTAACAATAACTTCAGGACACAGCTGAAATAATCAGATAAGTACCCTTTGAACTTCAAGTTACTTTTGTGTCAATTGCTCCTGCTTTGTTGTAGTGAATTGACTGATTCTATGTGGTTATTTTATATTTTTCAGGAACATGCATTTTTAATTTGTGCATGTTACAAATATGCTGACTTGCACATGTAAAAGCTGTCAAATGCTAGAGAAAATGCACGATTAACATTTACTCATGTATATGCTTAAAATTAGGAGCACACATATGCACTCAGAGACATATTTTATAAAATGTGTGCACACTTATATGAATGATAGAAAATGCAAGTGCATGTGCAATCTTGCCTCCATAGGTACACTCATTTTAAAGTTATCCTTCATATCCACTGTTACTCCATCTTCTGTACAGATTACATTTTTCATTTTGTCTTATTTTAGCACGGAGTTTCTGCCAGAGCTCCATTTGTGGAGCTCCAATGTGGCTCCATTTGTGTCAGCTGCTTAACAATTACTTTATTTTTCTTCTCTGTCCTTTTCTCTCAGCCAAATTTCTTAACAGACATGCTCCAAGTGCCTGAGTGGGGGTTATGTTATCTCAGAGCATAATGGAGACATCTAGGAGGCACTTTCCATTAGGGATGTGAATTGTTTTCTGACGATTTAAAATATCGTCCGATATATTTTAAATCGTCAAAAATCATTAGAAGCGATATTTAATAGGAATTCCCCCGATTTATCGTCAAAAATCGTAAATCGGGGGAAGGGGGAGGGGAAGGGGGAGGGCGGGAAAACCGGCACACTAAAACATCCCTAAAACCCACCCCGACCCTTTAAAATAAATCCCCCACCCTCCCGAACCCCCCCAAAATGTCTTAAATTACCTGGGGTCCAGTGGGGGGGTCCCGTTGTGATCTTCCACTCTCGGGCCACGAGTATGTTGATAGAAAATGGCGCCGGCGCTACCTTTGCCCTGTCATATGACAGGGCAAAGGTAGCGCCGCTGGACCCCCAGGGACTTTTGGTCAGCTTGGGGGGGCCTCCTGACCCCACAAGACTTGCCAAAAGTCCAGCGGGGGTCCGGGTACAACCTCCTGCGCTCGAATCATGTTGCCGTAATGAAAAATGGCGCTGGCCGTACGGCAATATGGCCATATGGCCGGCGCCATTTTTCATTACAGCAACACGACTCGAGCGCAGGAGGTCGTTCCCGGACCCCCGCTGGACTTTTGGAAAGTCTTGTGGGGGTCAGGAGGCCCCCCCAAGCTGGCCAAAAGTCCCTGGGGGTCCAGCAGGGGTCCGGGAGCGATCTACGCTCGTGACGTCGGGGACAGGAACCAAAATGGCGCCGACGCCATTTTCTATCAACGCACTCGTGGCCCGAGAGTGGAAGATCACAACGGGACCCCCCACTGGACCCCAGGTAATTTAAGACATTTTGGGGGGTTCGGGAGGGTAGGGGATTTATTTTAAAGGGTCGGGGTGGGTTTTAGGGATGTTTTAGTGTGCCGGTTTTCCCGCCCTCCCCCGATTTACGATTTACACGATATTTTAAAAAACAAAATCGCGACGATCCGATTCCCTCCCCCCCCCAGCCGAAATCGATCGTTAAGACGATCGATCACACGATACACATCTCTACTTTCCATTCTTCCTATGGCTCTTTTCTTATCCTAAGCTTCACATCTCTATGTAGAACTCTAGAGATGGGATAATTTATTTATTTCATGGGCTTTAGCCCACTCAATCCAATGCACTCTATGGTTAACAGTTTACAATCATAAAAATATGTACAATCATAAAAATGGTATACTAAGAAAAATAAAGAAGAAAAACATCAAAGAAAAACAAAGAAAAATTTGATAAAAGATAGACAGTTAAAAATTATAACAATTAAATATGAGGACTTACAAGAAAGTCATAAATAATGCAAATTAGCCTGATAATCAAACATCCATATTAATTATTAAATGCCTGCTGAAAATTGAAAGCTTTAACATGCTTTCTAAAGGTAAGGTAACATTGGATAGCTTAGATATTACCTGGTAAGCTATTTCGTAATATTGGATCAGAATTCCAAGGGGTCAAATCAGCAATAGCTTCCTTTAATTACCAAACCATGATATAAAACAGGATACTTATTACACCTAAGAACCTGAGGAGACTTAGATAAAAACAGCTCTCAATCTCATTTCTGTTTCTCTTTTTGGAGTGCAAGACGACAATATGTGTCTTCACCTTTGCATCTTTTGTCTATCAACTGACATCTTTTTAATTGCTCCTTGGGTTCTGCTTTTAACAACATCTTTCTGCAGAATTCATACTTTTGTTGTTTTTCTAATTTTGACTGTCCTCCATGGTTTATTTCCTTCTACAAATGTATCTATGACTACAATCTCTGTAGTCAGAACTTGTGAGTTATCCATCTAAATGGCTTTGAATATTGATTTCTCAAAAACAAAAAACAAAACAAAATGGATGACAGCAATAATACTGATCATTTAGAACAAAAGCAGGGGACTTTACTTGAACTGGAAACGAAGAAATTATAGTCTAGTCCAAGAAAATGGATCAATAACAGCCTACAAAAAATAAGAAATAGAAATAAAAAGCATAAGTTATTTTATCAAATTGATCAGTACAAAATCAATAAGAAACTGTCAAGAACAGAAGTAATTATTTTTAAAGATATAAACTAGAAAGTAATGATACATTTTTAATTTATCAAACTACTTTTTCTCAAAATATTTTTCTTATTTTCAGTTTCCTCCATCATCTAATTTCTATCACCTCGAGAAACTTTTGACTTGATTCAGCCACATTCATTTTGCTTTCTGGAGGCCAAATAAATGGGAAATAGGCAGGTTTTGCTGAATTGTGTGATGAAGTGCAGGCAGCTTTGAGGCAGGAAAACCCAGGCTGGATTAATGCTGGGGTAACCAGGAGCCGAGTTAGGCAGCAGAGGGAGCCTGGGGGCAGAAAAAGGACTACAACTTCCAGATTCACGGAGGCACAGCTGAGCCAATGGGCAAAGGAGGACGCTGATCAGGCAGCTGACCTGAGCTCCGGTGACTCAGACACACACGAACCAATGGTGGTAGAGGAAGAAAGCGTGCCAGAGTGGTTCATGTGGCCAGAAAAGCTGAGCTCCTTGGGGGAGGAGGAGGAGGAGATGGACACTGATTCCCCAGCAGAGGAAGCCTCAGACTCCAGCATGGAAACGGAGTGAGTGACACTGCTGTAGGGGGAGAATTTTGGATGTTTTTACTTTAGATTGCTGCACCGTGTTTTTGTGTTAATGGAATGGAAAGGCCGCAACCTGCTGCACAATTGAGGGGAGTTGGGGTGAGTTGTGCAACTCCCAGGCAGGGTGGTTGTTTGCTGGCTGGAGAAGCCAGACAATGTATGTCCCAGTGCTGTGGGGAGTTCTGTTTGAACCCACGGGGAGTTTTTGTGGCCCACTTGTGGTCGTTGGTGGGAACTATAGAAAAGGAAAAGACTAGGGATGTGAATCGTTTTTTGACGATTTAAAAAAATCGTCAGATATTTTTTAAATTGTCAAAAATCGGTAAGAGTCACGATACAATAGAAATTCCCCCGATTTATTGTGAAAAATCGTAAATCGGGGGAGGGCGGGGAAATCCGGCACACCAAAACAACCACTAAACCCACCCCGACCCTATAAAACTAATCCCTTACCTTCCCCACCCTCCCGAACCCCCCCCCCCCAAAAAAAAACTTTTTACGAGTACCTGGTGGTCCAGTGGGGGCGCGGGGACCGATCTCCCACTCTTGGTCCATCGGCGCCATTTGGCTGCCACTCAAAAATGGCGCTGATGGCCCGATAAAAAAAAACCCCACCCCACCCTTTAAAAGCGACCCCTTAGCTTCCCCCACCCTTCCACTGGGAGCTTGGCTGGACTGGCTGCCAGGCAGTCCCCCAGAACAAGTGCAGACTCTGTAGAGGCCTGAAGGCCCATGTGAGGCCTGGAAAAGAGAAGGGCAGCTGAGCCCAGCAGCAGAGAGGGAGAGATTCGGGGACAGTGCGGCACTGGACTACCCTCCTGTAAGTGATGTCGTATGTGACCCTCGACATAAATGGTGGTAGCACTGGGATCTGCGGAGTTCGCTCACCAGAGAGACTGAGGACGTTGAGACTTTGTGGAAGCAATCATACCAGCCTGAGTAAGGTAAAAGTGCAGAGGGGTGCATGCAGGAGGAACCCAGCGGGGGGGGGCATAGGACGTTGAGTGGGGGTGGCACAGGAGGAGAAGAAAAACTTGGAAAAATAAAAAAGGTGCCAAAAGAAGGGAGTACTTGGTAAGCAGCCAGGCATTCAGATGTGGGTGCGAGGAGGAGGACCGCAGAGAAATAAAGGGGGTTCTGGTATTGCACAACTGCACTTGGGTCCCTTCTTGTTTTTTTTCTTCCCTCAGGAGAATGGCCTTGGAGGATGTGTTGAAGTGCCTAGTGAGCCAACTGCAAAAGCAGCAGGAAGGCATGTAGCAGCTGGCTCATCAACTCATGGAGCACCGGCACCAGCAACAGCAACCCCTGCTACGGCTGCTGGAAGGACAGAAGAGGTTTTCCCAGCTCTGGAGGCTGGAGGGTGCAACAAGGCCCAGGACCTGCAGGTACTGTACAACTGTTACGGTTTCCACAGGACTTAGTAGCGGAAACTTCATCTCGGACATTCAGTTGGTAAAGATGGGGCCGGGGGATGACCCTTAGGCCTTCTTGGTGACTTTTGAAAGGGTGGCCAGTGTGGCAGGTTGGCCCAGGGAGCACTGGACTGCAAGGCTGGCCCCATGCCTAGCAGAGGAGGTGCAGGTGGCCTATAGGGCTCCAGCCCCAGAGTACGCCTTGGATTACGCATTGGTGAAAGCAGCAATCTTGGCCCGATTGGGGGTAACCCAGGACTCCTACCGGAGATGATTAGGGAGACATGTTTTAGTCCTACTACCGCCCGAGGGCACTGGCCAGCATCTTAAGGACCTGGCGTATTGCTGGCTGGAACCGGAGGGCAAGTCAGTAGCCAGGATTATAGATGTGATTGTGCTGAAGCAATATATTGATGCCCTACCACCAGATATGAGAAATTGGGTTGTTAGGCAGGGGGCCAGTGGACTAGAGAGGGCAATCCTCAACACCGAGAGCTACTTGGAGGTGGAGGCAGCTATTGGGGCCTCGCCACCTACACACAGGGTGATGGAACATAAGGGGACAGGCATAACCAGTTCCAAGCACAGCGACAGGGAAGCTCACCCTAGGGATAAACTCCCCAGCTTGAGGAAAAACAGTCAGCCCCAACTTGATGGGGGAGGGGGGCCGAGTGTAAGCTAGACAGCAGATTCCCCTGAGATGCTATGGCTATGGAGAGACCAGGTACTTTCGCAGGGAGTATCCACAGCAAACTGTTGTTGCGTGGCGCGGCCGTGCAGCCGCAAGACCGGCTCAGCTTACTAGTGTGGGCGGATCTGCGGTCGTGCAATGAAGCATCCAGGACATCTCCTCCGGCACGATCTCTAACGTCACTGAACGGGGGCATGAGCAGCCCTCCAGACGCTCGCCCTGCCTCTTAAAGGGGCCAGGGACCAGGAAGTGTCCCGGCCCCAGGAAGTGACATCAGTGACAGCCTCTTTTAAAGCCTGGGACCTGTCTGCCGGTCTTTGCCTTGCAACAGGTCTTCCTGCCTAGCTGTCTCTCTGCCTTGGTTGTGATTTGGACTGCCTGCCTCTGCCTGCCTGCCTGCCACCTGCCTTTGACCCAGATTGCCTGTCTCTGCCTGCCTGCCTGCTGCCTGCCTCTGACTTGGACTGCCCAACTCTGTCTGCCTGCCTGCCACCTGCCTCTGACCCGGATTGCCTGACTCTGCCTGCCTGCCTGCTACCTGCCTCTGACCTGGATTGCCTGACTCTGCCTGCCTGCCTGCCGCCTGCCGCCTGCCTCTGACTTGGACTGCCTGCCTGCCTACCACCTGCCTCTGACTTGGACTGCCCGACTCTGCCTGCCTGCCTGCTGCCTTCCTCTGACCCGGATTGCCTGACTCTGCCTGCCTGCCTGCTGCCTGCCTCTGACTTGGACTGCCCGACTCTGTGTGCCACCTGCCTCTGACCTGGATTGCCTGATTTTGCATGCTGCCTGCCTCCTGCCCTGATACGGATTACCTTTTGGACTTTGCCTGCTTGCCTGCTGCCTGGCCTGATTTGGATTACCTTTTGGACTTTGCCTGCTTGCCTGCTGCCTGCCTTTGACTCAGATTGTCCGACCAGCCTATTGCCTGCTTCCTGCCCTGATCTGGACTACACGGGACTCTGTCTTCCTTCTGCCAGTCGCTGACACCAGTCCACTCCACACCGGGATTTCACCAATTCAGGTGAGGGGATTTCTTATTCACTGTTGATTCTGCCTTCCGATGGTGAGGGTTTGTGGGGTCATCTTCTGATAGCCCCATCTCACTTCAGTCTAGGGTCCACATTCCGGCTGGCTACAGCCAACAGTTTGCAAGGCCATGGACCCGGCAGACCTCTCCGGACTCTGGGACATCCCTGGTTTAGCCCAGAAGCTTCAGCAGCAACAGCAATGTCTCGAGGTAGTGGCAGCCACCATGGATCGTCTCAACGCACGTCTTGACGCTCTAACGACAGCTGCAGCCCAACCCATACCGGCACCTTTAGCTCCGGTGGCAGCTCCTGCTCCTCTGCGTCTTCCTGTACCACCCAGGTACAATGGGGATCCAAAACTTTGTCGAGGATTTGTGAATCAATGTTTGATGCATTTTTCACTACAACTGATCCAGTTCTCCACCGATGCCATCAAGACCACTTTCATTATTTCATTATCGGATGGCAAGGCGCTTGATTGAGCATCACCCTTATGGGAAAGGGCTGATCCCATGCTCCAGGACATTCAAATTTTTTTACGAATATTCAAACAGGCTTTTGAAGACCCTGGACGATCAGCTACGTTAAGCACAGATATGCTTCACCTCCATCAGGCCTTTGATAGACTATGCCATTGAATTTCGTACTCTATCGTCAGAATTGAATTGGCGTGAAGACAGTTTACGGGCCATTTTTCTTGAGGGATTGACACCACGCCTGTTGCCTGCCTCTGACTTGGATTGCCTGACTGTGCCTGCCGCCTGCCTCTGACTTGGACTCCCCGACTCTGTCTTCCTTCCTGCCTGCCGCCTGCCTCTGACCTGGATTGCCTGACTCTGCCTGCCTGCCTGCCGCCTGACTCTGACCCGGATTGCCTGACTTTGCCTGCCTGCCTGCCGCCTGCCCTGATATGGATTACCTTTTGGACTTTGCCTGCTTGCCTGCTGCCTGCTTTTGATTCGGATTGGCTGACCAGCCTATTGCCTGCTTCCTGCCCTGATCTTGACTACACAGGACTCTGTCTTCCTTCTGCCAGTCTCTGACACCAGTCCACACCCAGATTCCACCTATTCAGGTGAGGGGATTTTCTATTCACTGTTGATTCTGCCTTCCGATGGTGTGAGTTTGTGGGGTCATTTTCTGATAGCCCCATCTCACCTCGGTCTAGGGTCCACATTCCGGCTGGCTACAGCCAACAACTGTAGCCTATACGCAATTGGCGGGGCAAGGAGGAGGGCATCGACCCCTTTCTCCAACCCCTATTTCCAAAGGGTAAAAGTTAATGGGCACCCTGTACAGGCCTTACTAGACATGGGGACCAACCAGTCACTGATCTCAGCCCGGACATCACAGGCTTTAGGCCTGGATCCCCGGAAAGCAAGGATTGAGACTGTCACTTTCAAGTGTCTGCACGGGCATGCAGTAAACCATGCCGTGCAGGACGTATGGGTGCAATGGGGTGCACACTGCAATTCAGTAGATGTGGCCTTAATAGAGGGATTATCCATGCCCCTAATCCTGGGCATGAGTGGTGGCGCCTGGCAGAAGTATTGCAGACAAAACAGACTTTCGTAACCACTAGGGCTCAGGAACAGCTGGGTCAAAACAGGGAACAGACCTTGGGAGAGGTATTCACTTTTGAGGAGAATGGGGTGGTGGAGACCCTGGGGGAGAGCTGCAAGTCGAGGGCTCAAAGGAAGAAGGAATGTTTGGCAGCCAAGTGGGCTATAGAGTCCCTGAGATACTATTTGTGTGGTAGACACTTCATTCTAGTCACTGATCATACACCCTTACGGTGATTAAATGTGATGAAAGACTCTAACGCAAGGTTAACCCGATGGTACCTGGCGAAATAAACCTATAGCTTCGAGGTGCGACATAGGGCCATAAAGGAGCATGTGAACGCCGACTTCCTTTCAAGGTTAAAGGAAGAGGCTGGAACCCCTTGCTCAGGGGGTTCCAGGATTTTTAAAAGGGGGGCTGTGACTACAAACTGTTTTTGTGTTTGTTCGCTGGGAGCTTGGCTGGACTGGCTGCCAAGCAGTCCCCCAGAATGAGTGTAGGCTCTATAGAGGCCTGAAGGCCCACGTCAAGGCCTGGAAAAGAGAAGGGCAGCTGAGCCCAGCAGCGGAGATCCCTTTAGAGGGAGAGATTTGGGGACAGTGTGGCCCTGAACTACCCTCCTGTTTGTGACATCGTATGTGACCCATGACAATAGGCATGCCACAAAATGTTTAAGGGTGTGAGATAGAAATGCTTGCACTTCTGTTAAAGACTCAATGATTGAAATGTTAATTTCTCTGATTTAGTAAGCTTGGGGCCTCGCTTTTTGGGTTCTCTCTGTGGCACTTGGAGAAGAGTTAAGAGAACTGACTTTATGTCTTTACCTGCATGCTTTCTCTGAAAATCTTGAAATTCTGTTAAATAATTCAGGGATGAAATATTAATTGATTGATTTTATTTCCCACTCTTTGTACCCCTACACCTACTGACCCCATTTCCTGGTTTCTGATATAAATTTTTCCGGGTACTGATACAACTTCTTTGTAAATTTATCCAGTTAGGTTAAGTGGAATGTCTTCAAACTCCATCTGGTAAAATACATTGAGACTTATCCCTGCCTTTCCCCCAGTTCTTAATTGTCTAGTCTATCTCTCTGTAAGCATCATGGAGCAAGGACCATCACTTATGTGTTTTTGTACAACTCTACATGCACCTAGCAGCACTACATAAATGTTTAGTAGTGGTAGTTTACAAGTTATTCAACATGTATGGCTGTGGATTACATAAATGAGGCAGTATGGTCATTAAGTAAGTATGTGGAAATGTTTCTGATTTTTCTGAGCTGACCAGGAGAAGTATGTTCTTATTGCCTATTTCTGGATGCTGGTAATGTCAAGTGAGCAAGTCTATTTTCTGTAATGCTCTATTGATTAATAGAAATACTAGATTTTCCTTTACAATTTTTGTAGGAAACATACCTAGAGGAATCGGAAGGTGATTATCCAGTGCAACTTATATAGATGCCTCTGCCAAAGCTATAGAAATTTAGAAGATGAACTTAATGAGTTTCAAAGGCTGCACAGAGTACCTTCCCATACCTCCAGCAACAAAAAATTACCCAAGGTACACCATAAGTGACAGATTTCCAAATTACAGAAGATTAGATTTAAAGAGAACCTGTGAGCAAGTAGGAAACTGTCATAGTTAATAGGTAAATACCTTTGGTTCAGTTTTATTGTATTTTTCCTTGGAATTTCAATGTTAGAATAAAAAAATTCAGCAGAAAAATAACTTTGTTATAAGAAACAAGATACAAATCAGAGGAAAATTCATTATTCCACTGATTGGGGTTTTGTTGTTGTTGTTGTTGTAACATTAAATTTCCACGAAAAAATAAAGCAAAAATTGAAAATGAAGGTCCTTAATAAGGGACATATTCCATTTGGGCCAGGGTCACAACTGGGGCCCACTTTTGTCAGTGTTTGTACTGCTTTTATGATTCATACAAAAATGTCACAGGGGAAGAAAAAGAAACAACTGGATATTCTCAGCCAAATTCTTTCTGCCATGTGAAGTAAACTCTAGGGGTGTGCATTCGTTTTGAACTTAAATGGAAAACGCAACTTATTTTTTTTTTTTGACTTAAAAAAAAGATGAGGCGTAAACGATCGGATTTCCAACTTATTCAACATAGCTATGTTGAATACGTTGGAAATCGTGATTGTTGATCTAAATACAAATTTAAACCCCTCACCCTCCTTAATCCCCCCCCCCCAAGACTTACCAAAGCTGGCCAAAAGTTCCGTGAGGGTCCGGGAGCGACGCGTGGGGAATCACGTGACGCCGCGTCACTCTGACGTGGCGCCGACGTCACGTGATTCCCCTCGGGTTCGCTCCCGGAACCCTCGTTGGGCTCAAAAGAAACTTTTGGCCAGCTTGGGGGGGCCTCCTGACCCCCCCAAGCTGGTCAAAAGGTCAAAAGGTCAGGAGGCCCCCCCAAGCTGGCCAAAATTTTCTTTTGAGCCCAACGAGGGTTCCGGGAGCGAACCCGAGGAGAATCACGTGACGTCGGCGCCACGTCAGAGTTGGGTGTTTCTTGTGTGACAGTGGTTTATTCAAGCTAGAACACTCCTGATTAGTTTTAACACTACCTACATCAAATTGCAAGGTGAAAATGCTCATACAGACATGACTGTAAGGTTGTAAATCTGTTCGCATTCAGAATTCTTTGAATCAGGCCATGTGTAGCAGTACTTTGCCATAAAAAGGGTAATACTAGAACATGGTCGGGGAGTACCTTGCCTCGGTGTGACGTGTGAGGCCACTGACCTACTGTTAAGGATCTGGCGCTTCTTGCCCCAGTAGCAATGGACAAGTTTGAGACTATGCTCTTCCAGTTTGCATTTGCGTTGTCATTCTTCAGTAGCAATAATTGAGTTCTAGACCACATCCTTCTGGGTTGCATTCACACTGGCACTCTTCAGAGCCTTGAACGTTAGCAGGTTTACAGCACCATCACGGAATATATCACAGCTACGCAGCTTAATGTAGGGGCACCTTATGCCTAAGATTTTCAATCCAGCTCGATTGATTATGGGACCCAGCCCTACACTGAAAAGGGGATGGTCTTTGACTTCATTGCGATAAATCCCCATTAATCCGTTACCAGATTTGGCAGTTTTCTAGAAAACCTGCACGGAAGAAGGGCTGCGGAAGTAGGGCCACAGAACACTATTTCGGTGCTCACTCAGTCCGTATGCTAAGATCTAAGTTCTCCTTCTACTTACCTATGCCATTTGATTCGTTCTGCATGGATAGTAGGCCACTCATTTGTCAGGCACGTCCAGAAAATGACCACGAGCAGGAAATTTGGTTTAGACTATCAAATGCCTCATCCTATGAGGCATGTGTGGGCACAAACTCTGGCCCACAATGCATTCAGGAAGAGAGAGTCTGACAGAAGGCCAGTTAGGGAAGACCTGGCCTTATGGTCTTCCCTATCCTTGACTGGTCTGTATCGATAATATCCAAGTATACTTTGATGCGTCGGGAGGCAGTGATTTTGGTGTTATGTCATGGGAGCTTGGTGTGCACCCTACCGACCAGACCACTGTACAGTGGGTTGTCCAACCATAGCTGTCTCCCTATTGTAGTCAGCACACACATCTAGGGTGATGTGCTTGGTTGGTGATAGGTGGTGTTTTGGTGTTGCAATGCAGTGGTGGTACGGACAGCGATCGAGCAGTCTTCTGGGAGCCCTGGCATCGGAGTTGCAGTGGCAGTTCATCTTATGCTGCATGCACATGGACATTGTGGCACAAGTGAAACATGTTCCTGGAATGTGCAGTAAGAATGCAGATTCTCTCTCTGCCCAAGCAGAACTGAGCATCAGAGAGGTACCCTGGTGGCTGGGGTCCTTCGTAACCAGAGGGCGCATGAGATTGGGTATGCTTCATTGTGATACCGAGTTCCAAAGGGTCTCTTTATTAGCTGCATAGTACACGCTAAGCAGCAGGCACCACCCAGGAACATGGTATGTTCGCAGCTGCCGCTCAAAGTAGTATTTTGCATCAAGGGGATGTTGCAGGCTCTTGCCAAGGAATGACATGTGAAACTGCTAATCCATGACCTTCCATTACCGCCTTGGCACGTCCTCTTGACCCGACATGTGGATACCAATGCCCCATCTCTGATTACCACTTTGGAGCATTCTGCCTGGGGCAGCAGCAGGCGAGTGCAAGCTACGTGCTTCCAAGTTGCTTCATGAGCTACATTTTCAGGTTGCCTTCAAGTCTGCAGTCCTTTGAGCTTTGTGCACCAGCAAGCTACAGAGCCTTGCAGAATGCAATATAGCTGCGAGGCTTGTGGTGGCTGGACATTGTCGTCACAAATGGCATGCTGGACCCAGGAGTGAGACAGGCCAGGACTGATTGAGGTGCAAGCGGTTTGCTCATCAATCTGACAAGGTCAGGGGGCTGGCTGCCCAGGACTCCTCTGGAGAGGGCAGTCAGGCCTTGGGGCTACCTCTATGTACTTGGGCCGTGAGCGGTAAAGACAGGCCCAGGGATTGTGCCTTGATGAATCAACAGCCATACACGTCTTTGAGAGGCTCTGGATGGCCCTGCCATGTGGTGGACTGCCCAGGAGTCCTTTGGTGAATATGGTGATAAGGGAGACTTGCAGGGTAAGAGACCGTTTGAGGAGCATGCGGCCTTGGCACCACCTTTCGGTGCTTGTTCCATGGGTGCTAATGTCAGGGGATTGGGCCTGGAGATTGGGCCTTGACGGAGAAACAACCATCATTGTCTCATTGTGGCTGTCTTCAAAATCTTCTGTCTCGAAATCATACCCTAACATAGCATGATATGCATTGGATGGTGGGGAAGTTACCATGCCAAGCTCAATCAGCAGGTAGCCAAATCCATACAACTCCAGGGCAATATCATTTGCGACATGAATGCATTGACGGATAGAGATGTGAATCGTGTCCTCGATCGTCTTAACGATCGATTTTGGCTGGGAGGGGGAGGGAATCGTATTGTTGCCGTTTGGGTGTGTAAACTATCGTGAAAATCGTTAAAATTGTGAGCCGGCACACTAAAACCCCCTAAAACCCACCCCCGACCCTTTAAATTAAATCCCCCACCCTCCCGAATGCTTTAAATTACCCGGGGATCCAGCAGTGGTCCAGAACGGCGGCGGTCCGGAACGGCCCCCTCAATTGAATTCTGTTGTCTTCAGCCGGCGCCATTTTGCAAAATGGCCGCCGCAAAATGGCGGCGGCCATAGACCAAAACGATTCGATGCAGGAGGTCGTTCTGGACCCCCGCTGGACTTTTGGCAAGTCTTGTGGGGGTCAGGAGGCCCCCCCAAGCTGGCCAAAAGTTCCTGGGAGTCCAGCGGGGTTCCGGGAGCGATTTCTTGCCGCAAATCGTTTTCCGTACGGAAAATGGCGCCGGCAGGAGATCGACTGCAGGAGGTCGTTCAGCGGCGGTCCGGAACCCCCGCTGAACGACCTCCTGCAGTCGATCTCCTGCCGGCGCCATTTTCCGTACGGAAAACGATTCGCGGCAAGAAATCGCTCCCGGAACCCCGCTGGACTCCCAGGAACTTTTGGCCAGCTTGGGGGGGCCTCCTGACCCCCACAAGACTTGCCAAAAGTCCAGCAGGGGTCTGGAACGACCTCCTGTGTCGAATCGTTTTGGTCTATGGCCGCCGCCATTTTGCGGCGGCCATTTTGCAAAATGGCGCCGGCTGAAGACAACAGGATTCAATTGAGGGGGCCGTTCCGGACCGCCGCCGTTCTGGACCACTGCTGGATCCCCAGGTAATTTAAAGCATTTGGGGGGGGGGTTTCGGGAGGGTGGGGGATTTAATTTAAAGGGTCGGGGGTGGGTTTTAGGGGGTTTTAGTGTGCCGGTTTTCCTGCCCTCCCCCTTCCCCCGATTTACGATTTTTTAACGATAAATCGGGGGAATTGGTATTGTATCGTGGCCCTAACGATTTTTGACGATTTAAAATATATCGGACGATATTTTAAATTGTCAAAAAACGATTCACATCCCTATTGACGGATATTGTGTAGAATTATATGCTCCGGACAGAGCTGGGGAACTGATCTGTTCCTGCATGCTATGCGGAGGTTATTCACGGATCAGATGCAGGAGCCATAGCTGTTGTTTGTGGGGTGTCTGTCACATGCAGGTAGAAAGGTATTTCCATGCCTGTGCATGCCAGACCCCTGTGGCGGTGGCGACTGAGGCCAGGAAAGCATTTGTAAATGCAGGGGCATTAGAAGGAAGCTGGGTGGTGCCCGTATGTGTGATAGAGGCCCAAGGGCCATCACTCATTTGCCATGGATGATCAATAACAGACCCGGGCTCAGGGTCTTGACTGATCGATGGTGGATATATGGGGAGAGACTCCAGCAGGGCTTGCTTTGTGGCGGCTTGACCGAGATCCTCTCTAGCGGACGGGCTCCAGTGGGGGCTTGCTTTGTGGCAGCCCAGGCCGAGATCCCATCTGGTGTGTGGCAGTCACGATGCCTGTTCCTGAGGCTTGCTGGGCACGAAACCCTGTGGTTCTGCTTGGCTGGAAATCGAAGTTGTTGGCACCTGCCTAGCGGCAATTTTGTAAATATTATTGACGGGATTCAGCGCCTAGATTAGACTCCCCTGTTAGGGACTTTAATAAATGCCCTGACCTTTGCATCCAAATGGTGTGTTGCATTTTCCTTGTGTATAATTGGCAGAGTCCAACTAGGCTGGGGTAGGGGGGAAATAGAGCCAGAAGTGACGGGCTGCCCGGTTATTTGTCATTTAGTCACAATTTCAGGTGTTTCCCAAATTCTTCCCAGAATGTAAACACAGAGATGTGAAAAATTTCAAAATTTAGAGGTGTCAGAAGAAACAAACTCTTTGCATATCAGACATTTATTTGTTCAATCATTTATTCCCAAGTGAAAAAGCATGCTTTCAAAAACCTTGGAGGTCAACATTCAAAAGCATTTCGCTGGATAACTCCCAGGTTATCTGATTAAATGCTGACTTTTGAATATTGGGGCATCAGGACAGCTAAATTATATCCAGACATCTCATTATCCGGCCAAAATTTAGCCAGATTAAACAGAAGCATTCCAAGGGCATTCTGGGGTGGCATAAATATAATCAATTAACTTAGCTGCAGAGTAGTCCTTAAGTTGTCCAGTTCTACATGGTTAGATAATGTGCCACATAAGTGTATATATAGAAAATATATCTGGTTAAGTGACTGCAAAATGAAACAAAAAAAAATTGGGGGGGGTCTTTAGATCTGATTCCCTACCCCCCCCCAGAAAACAATAAAAATTATATAATTGAGTAGCATCCCCACCCCACCAAATTTAAACTAATCCAGCTGACCCTACTGTAATTCAATGATGGTTCTGCTTTCCTTTTATTTTTTTAATTGAGATCCCCTTTTGTCAAACTCCCTCATCCCAAATAACTCCTGCTGGGAGCACGGTTACCTCCTACCTGCTTCTGGCACTTTCAAAGCTGCCCCTTCATAATGGTTCAAAAACCACCAAAGACATCACAGGATTTAAATCAGCTGTGATTTTGCAAAATAGGTCCCATCAGAGTGCTTAAAATCACATTTAACCAATAAAATTCTATCTCGAAGGCACTCATACATTTTTTAGCACTTATTATTTATTCAATGTTACACCAATTACCCTGCAAGCTATTTGTACATCTTTTTATTTAACCATGGTTAGCGATTTTCTTTGTAAAAATCAAATGCATGTTATCTAAGGCTAAAGTTCATAGCCCAATCAAAAACCACTTAGTCAACTCTCGCCAATGGTAATGAACCTTTTGTTTCATAATTAATTCCTCATTAGCATGTGCAGGGGCGGAACATCGATCCACTGATGTGTCAAACCGTGTTTATGCAGCACAAGTGATACATAAAATCCAGGGAGGATATGTGCAGAAGGAAAAACGTGTTGCATTTCGTTCATTCATTTTGTGGGGACCTCAGTTAATTTCATTAATTTCAAAATGAAAAAAAAATGTATTTGTTTGTTTTAATTTTTCATTTTCCACTAAAGTCAATGAGAGAAGCACTGCAAGCCTATTTTGGGATCCAGAATGTGGGTTTTCTCATTAATTCTCATGAAATTTCTGGGAAGAAAAAATCAGAAGGGGGAGAGAATTCCAAAGTATTTAGACTGTGGCAAGGTGACACCAAAAGTGGCATGAATATTCTAAGGATCTTTAATGGGATACCAGCAGTGGCAGGAGTTCTCCAAGTCATAATCAGAGGAGCAAGGAAGCAGAAAGAAGGCCCGAGGTTCCAAACGAGGGTACCAATAACAGTGTCATGAACCCTTGAAGGCAGCATGAGAGGAAAAATGGCATCAAAAGTAGCATCAGCATCCTACAGTACCATGAAGGAAGAAAAAAAAAAGCAGAAAAGGTAACAGGAAAAACCCTAAGGCACTGATAAAGGGTGGTATCGACACAGCATAGCAACACGAGAGATGCAAGCAGCCCCCCACGACAGGCAGGAATACCTCAAAGTATAAGGGCTGGGGTATAGCATCAAGGTAGAGTGGCAGAAAGAACCATAAGGTGTAACGTCTGTGCAAGGCAGCAAGTCTGAGTGTTGTAGAGACTCCCAAGGTGTAGTGTAGTGCGATATCTACTGTTTACCAATGATGCACCAGTTATGAATTATAATAGCCATGCACGGGATAAATTTTGACAGGCCCAAACCCTGCAACAGCAAGAGAAGGACTTTTACCCAGGTGAACTTTAAACTACCTTGCATCAGTGTAAACTAAAGGCCTTCTTCCAAGCAGTATTGGAGGTGTTATCAGATGTCCCTATTTGCCGTGCCTATGCAAATAAAGAAACCATACTGAAAAGACAATGCAACTTAAGATCCTAAGGAGAATGTCAGGGAAAGGCAAGCAGACCTACACCTTTGTAAAGAAGAGCAGCTTGAAACAATGCTGACACTCTGATGCAGCTTGGGATGACTATGTGACAATTTCTTCTCCAAAGAAACAGTGGGGGTGGGGAAGAGACCTGCCAATGTGGTAGTACCCTCTTCCCCAAAGTAAAGAAAAGACCTGCAATGTGGCAAAAGATCCTCCACTCATCACGAGGGTATGCATAACCTTATGCATATTTATCAGCAGAGAAGTATAAGACAGGGGGGCCAGGAGGCTGAAGGAAGGTTCTTATCTGGAAAGAAAAGGGTTCAGTTTCAGAAAGAAAAGATTGATTCCAGAGGAGAAAAGGAAATATTCTCCTGGCAGAGAGACCCGGAAGCCAAAAAGGGAGCAGTGAGGCCAGGCACCGACCCCCAGAGGAAGAGGAGTCCCAAATCCTGAACGCAAAACCGGGGAGAAAATCTGAGAGTGAGCACCTGTGCGAAGGTATCCCTGGAAGCAAAAGGAGGGTCGAAGCTGGCCAGGTATCCCTGCCATCCCAAAAGGGTGAGAACCAGCTCTGCCAGCCAAGCCGGAAAGCAAACCTCTCCCCTACCATGCTCTCCAGCACTCCAGCCAGAACCTGCTTCTGAGGTGAACAGAAGAATCACCTGAACGTTAGAATCAGGGGTAAGTTAGCCACAATTATTTATAGCAAAGCAGTAGGGATGTGAATCGGTACTGGAGTTGTTTCCGGTATCATGTTCATAGAACCGCAGGAAATCCTTGTTTCCAGCAGTTCTGACCGCTTTTTTTTCAGCTGTCCCGAGCCGAAAAAAAGCAACCCACCCCAACCCTTTAAATCAAATTATTTAGAATCCCCCACCCCCAAATCGTTCTTAAAGTACCTGGTGGTCAGCGGGGGTCCCAGGAGCGATCTCCCACTCTCGGGCGGTCGGCTGCCTGTAAACAAAATGGTGCCAATGGCCCTTTGCCCTTACCATGTGACAGGGGCTATCGGTGCCATTTGCTAACCCCTGTCACATGTTAGGAGCAATGGATGGCCCGTGCCATTTTTTAAGATGGCGCTAGCCATTCATTGCTCCTACCATGTGACAGGGGCCTGCCAATGGCACCGATAGCCCCTGTCACATGGTAAGGGCAAAGGGCCATCGGTGCCATTTTGATTAGTGGCACTCGACGGCCTGAGAGGGGAAGATCGCTCCCGGGACACCCGCTGGACCACCAGGTATTTTAAGAAAGTTTTGGGGGGTCGGGAGGGTGGGGGATTCTAAATAATTTGATTTAAAGGGTCGGGGTGGGCTTGGTGGTTATTTTTCTGTGTGCCCTTTCTTCCCGCCCCTCCTTCCAAAAACGATAAGAAAACCACACGAAAATTTTGTGGGGTTTTCCTATCGTTTTTGGGACCACCCCCCCCGATATCTGACAGATTAGAAAATATTGTACGATATTTTCATCCGTCATAAAAATGATTCACATCCCTACAAAGCAGGCTAAGGTTTATGGCATGTTTTGTTACCAAATCAATGATGGAGAGGAGATATCTTATTTATTATTCAACCATCTAGATGTCTAATTTTTTGTCCTGCGGCGAGCGCTGCCTGGTGTCCCTGATGCGTGGCATCTCCTGCCTCCTGCTCGCCCTCCTTTCCCTTCCCACGCTGGTTTCCCGGGTCCTCGAGACTGTTGTCGGGCGCGCTCCAGCTGGTAGCGGGAGTCGGAGCGTGCAGCCGCCAACCGAACTACTTTTACTGCTGTCAGGGACAAAAAGGAGACAATAATTAATTGAATTCAATAAATGGTTTTTGGGTTTAAGGGAAATAAGGTTTTAATGGATTAAATAAAAATAGTGGGAGTTATTTGGAGACAATGTCAAATGATTACAGTGAAGTGCTAGACAAAATTGCTGATACTGTTTGTGGCCCATTGCATGGTGAGAGACAGTGGATTACATAAGCACCAAGTTCTGATGACGTTGTTCTCTGGTAAAAATTAGACATCTAGATGGTTGAATAATAAATAAGATATCTCCTCTCCATCATTGATTTGATAATTTTGAGGGGACAAAGGCTTCTGTGTGGTGATTATACATCAGTATGTTTTGTTACCTGCCATGATACAGAATTTTCTTGAGGGAAAACTGGTGCTTGGTAGCCAGGATGTTAAAGATAGGAATTATTGTGATTTTCTAAATGCTACTTCCTGCCAAATCTTATAAATAAAAGTCTATTTCCGAGGAGCATACGCTTTGTCTTTTGCCTGACTTATGATTGCAAGGAAAGTGAGAGGGCAGCTAGCTCTTGTCCTTTAGCAGACATGCTCCTGCACACCCCATCTACCCTACAGTAGCATGAGGAGTATAGCAGCAAGGCAGTTACATGGGAGATGTCAGTCATTCTGTTGAAGCACTTTTCACTTGTCAGATTTAGTACATGAGAATGAACTGTGATAAGTATCATTTTCATGACATAAGCTTATATTACATTCTCTATTTGAGCTTGAATTTGCTCCTGGGTGGAATAATAATAATAATAATAATAATAATAATAATAATATTGTTATTTTGTGAAATAGGTTTCCCAAATGAAACTTTTATCACATTCAGAACATATATTTTCTTTCACTTTCATATCAGTTTGGTTTTCCTAGTAAGTTGAAGTGTGCTTTATTTGAAAGCTTTTACCATATTCTGTTGCTGAATTTAGGCTGTTCCATTTCTTGATTTTCTGGTTTTGCATGAGTTCTCTCTCTGTACTAAAGCATTTACCATATTCTGAACATTGAAATGTTTTCTTTTCAGCATTTTTCTCTTATGCCTGTATTTCTTCCTTCTGCTGGAGGCCTGTGCGGTCTTTTCCCTTATCTGTAGCTGAACTCAGGCTCTTCAATTTATTGATTTTCTGGAGTATGGGAGGTAGGCATATGACATCAAGTTCTCTTTGGTGATAGTAGGGGCATAGCAGTTAAGCATGAGACAGCAATTCCTCTATGGTGGAATAAAGGACATAGCAGATATGCAGCTGGCAGCAAGTCCTCTAGGGTAGCATTAAGGGTAAGTCAGGTAAGCATGTGGTAGCAAGTCCTCTATGGTGGTATTAGAGATATGGCAGTTAGACATGAGACAACAATTTCCCTACAGTGCAATAAGGGGCATGGCAGATAGGCAACAAGTTCTCTATGGTGGCATTAGAGGCATGGCAGATAGGCTTGAGGCAGCAATTCCCCTAGGTGGAATAAGGGAAAAGGGAAATGGCAGATAGGCACATGGCAGCATGCCCCTGTTATAGTATTAGGAGTATGACATGTAGGCATGTGTCAACAAATCCCCAACTTGTATTTTTTACTTTTTTACATTTTTACTCTGGAAATAAACACCCCAGTATATCAAGCAAAGAAGAAAGCTAGAGTGGGAAGAACACCCCAAGCTTCATAAGAGGGCACCAACAGCATGAACCCTTGAAGGAAGCACGAGTCAAAGTGGCACCAAGAGTGGAATCAGCATCCTAAGACACCATGAAGAGGAATGAAGCAGAAAATGTAGCAGAATATATCCCACGGCACTGATAAATGGACAAATCAGCACTAAGAATTGCATCATCACACGAAAGCAACTTGATAGGTGCAAAGTAGCCCCCAGAGTAGTAGGACTACCTCAAGGTGTAATGTCTGGGATACGGCAGCAATGCTGAATGGCAGGAATAGCCACAGGGGTAGATTTTATACCGTGCGTGTCCATGTGCGCATGGTTCCCAGCGCACACACATGGACAGCCGATTTTATAACATGCGCGCACAGGCGCGTGCATGTTATAAATTCTGGTGGCTGCGGTTTTATAATCCGCGCGTGCATGTGCATACAGCACGCGCAAGGGGGGGCTGTACTTTTGCAAACTCTATACAGCGATGCAGTTGGGCCTGCCCCAGTTCCCTCCCAGTCCACTCCAATTAAGGAGTACTGGGGTTTACGCGCGTGGCTGGACCCTTTGAAAATTTGCTCGGTGCATGCAAGGCCCGGCCACGCGCGTAAACCCCAGGATTTATGCACGCAGGCCTTTTAAAATCCAACCGTCAATGTATAAAGTATGGGAATGGCATCAAGGCAGAGTTGCAGATGAAGAAAGATTGCCAAGTTATAGCATGAGAAGGATGGCAGTTAGGCAGTGTCATGATGTTTGTCTTTTTGTTGTAGTACTTGCCACTTGTCAAATTCAGTAGAAGAGAATGAATTGTCAAAGGTATCATTTTCATGACATTAGCTTTTAATACATTCTCTTTGTGATCTTAATTTTGCTACTGGGTAAAATTATGGGTTTCTTGTGAAATTTTATTTCCGAATGAAACTTTAGTCCCACCACATGTAAATGGTTTCTCATCAGTGGAGTTTTCCTGGTATGTTGTGAGGGTTCCTTTATTAAGAAAGCTTTTTCAATACTCTGTAGCTGTAAAGAGTCTCTTCTATTAATTGACTTTTTGGTTTTGCATGCATTCTCTCTTGCTTGCTCATTCTTTCATCACATTCAGTACATGGAAATGGTTTCTTTTCTGTATGTTCTGTTCTGCCTATATTTCTTCCTTCTGACTAAAGATTTATTTTTTTGGGCAAATTGCTCCAATATAATCAACAAACAATCAGGGTGGGAGAACCAGGCTATGATTGTATAGGGTTAAAAGGAAAGGAAGAACCATAAAATGGGTGCAGTATATTAGGGATGTGAATCGTTTTTCAACGATTAAAATTATCATCCGATAATGTTTATATCGTCTTAAATCGTTATAGAACACGATACAATAGAAATTCTAACGATTTATCGTTAAAAATCGTTAAATCGTGTTAGTGCGCACTAACTCGAGTTAGTGCGCACTACCTCCCCGTTAGTGCGCACTAACTCGATTTAGTGCGCACTAACTGAAAATGATACAAATAAACACTTTCCAGGTCACTGAAGGTCAGTTAGGAATGAATATGTGTTCCTATTGGCTGGCTGCCCTCTTATCTATTGATGTTACCAAGGTTACCACTGAGGTGATGGTTGGGGGGATGGGAAATGGAACTGGAAACTAACGAACACCAACAGAAAATGAAACAAAGTGTTCACACTTCCCAGGTCAGTAAAGGTCACTTAGGAATGAATATGTATGTATGTATTCCTATTGGCTGGCTGTGCTCTTATCTATTGATGTTACCAAGGCTAATACTGAGGTAATGGTTGGGGGGATGTGAAATGGAAACAGTTGGAAGCTTGACAAAAAAAGTAATGTAATGATCAGCACTCACGTGACTAGAACTTGTTTGTTTATTATTTTTGTTAGCAGGCACCTGAAATGCTAGTGCATGTTGAACTTGCCAATCACTGTGCATTTTAGAAAGGTGGTCCTGGCTGGAACTGTACACAGTTCAAATATATGTAATTGATTGTTGGTAAGTGTATTTTTTAAGTAGCCACACTGGCACAAGTATGTTTACTTTTCCTCCTACTTAACTCACTAGCTCAGCTTTGTAAGAAGGGCTTCTCTGCTTGTGTGTTGTTTTTGTTTGGTGTGAGGAGAGCAGAAACATCAGATCTTTATTCAATCTACTACAGTCATCTCTTACAGTGCCCTATCCCTATTAATACCAGGAGTGTTGTGATCTTCCTGCACACAGTGCCCTAACCCTGATACCAGTCTGAGACAGCTCCCTCCCTGCATTACTAGTGAGAGGCTGGCTTCACAGACAGGGGGGAGCTGCCTGACCCTCACTCCTGACTTCCCCCATGTCCCAGCTAGTGAATGGTGTGTGGGTGAGGGGGGGGGGGAGGATGGTGAAGTCTGAGACAGCTCCCTCCCTGCATTACTAGTGAGAGGCTGGCTTCACAGACAGGGGGGAGCTGCCTGACCCTCACTCCTGACTTCCCCCATGTCCCAGCTAGTGAATGGTGTGTGGGTGAGGGGGGGGGAGGATGGTGAAGTCTGAGACAGCTCCCTCCCTGCATTACTAGTGAGAGGCTGGCTTCACAGACAGGGGGGAGCTGCCTGACCCTCACTCCTGACTTCCCCCATGTCCCAGCTAGTGAATGGTGTGTGGGTGAGGGGGGGGGGGGAGGATGGTGAAGTCTGAGACAGCTCCCTCCCTGCATTACTAGTGAGAGGCTGGCTTCACAGACAGGGGGGAGCTGCCTGACCCTCACTCCTGACTTCCCCCATGTCCCAGCTAGTGAATGGTGTGTGGGTGAGGGGGGGGAAGGATGGTGAAGTCTGAGACAGCTCCCTCCCTGCATTACTAGTGAGAGGCTGGCTTCACAGACAGGGGGGAGCTGCCTGACCCTCACTCCTCCGGGGTATTGTGATCTTCCTGCACACAGTGCCCTATCCCTGATACCAGGGGTGTTGTGATCTTCCTGCATGCAGTGCCCTATCCCTATTAATACCAGGAGTGTTGTGATCTTCCTGCATGCAGTGCCCTATCCCTATTAATACCAGGAGTGTTGTGATCTTCCTGCATGCAGTGCCCTATCCCTGATACCGGGATGTGTGCAAGAAGATCACAACACCCCCGGTATCAGGAATAGGGCACTGTGTGCAGGAAGATCACAACACCCCCAGTATCAGGAATAGGGCACTGTGTGCAGGAAGATCACAACACCCCTGGTATTAGGGATAGGGCACTGTGTGCAGGAAGATCACAACACTCCTGGTATTAATAGGGATAGGGCACTGTGTGCAGGAAGATCACAATACCCCTGGTATCAGGGTTAGGGCACAAGTTCTAGTCACATTGACTGATCACATTACTTGTTTTGTCAAGCTACCAACTGTTTCCATTTCCATCCCCCATATACTGTCAGTAGGAAACTTGGTAACATGAATAAATAAGAGGGCAGCCAATAGGAATACATATTCATTCCTAAACTGACCTTAACTGACCTGAAAAGTGTCAAATTGTATCATTTTCAGTTAGTGCGCACTAACTCCCAGTTAGTGCGCACTAACTCGAGTTAGTGCGCACTAATCGGAAAAAACGATTTTTAACGATTTTTTAACTAAAAAATCGTGCCTAAGACGATTTTCTTGCCCTGCCACACGATTTCTATCGTTAAGACGATATGGAAAACGATTCACATCCCTACAGTATATAGGAGAAACTGTTATTATTATTTATTTCAAATTATTCACATTTTTTTTTCTGAGGAAAAACAATGTATAACCAAAAAACTAACAAGAGCAACAACATGGAGGCAACAAAACTCCCATGCTGTTACATGCTAGGCATTGGAGGGAGGCAGAACAGTAGTAGCAAGACCCCTGAAATGCTATAAGGGGATTGGTAGGTAGACAGATCAGTTGAACTAAGACCCTTGTTCTGGTATAAGGGGATTCACAAGTAGGCAGAGTAGTAGCATATCCCTTAGGTGGTAATGGGGCATGGCATGCAGACAAGCAGAGAGGTAATTATCAGGCCTCTGGAGAGGTATATCTGGGGCATGGCAGGCAGGCAGAGTGGTAGCAAGGCCATCAAGGTGTATCATTCATATTTCCACTCGCATGGCATAACTGGAATACAAAGCAAAGGAGATAGATTTTAAAAATTCCAGCTTTTTCATTAACTGTGTTGCCAAGCTTGAGCAATGAGGGCTCACAATATCTCTTGTCATTGAAAATACATACATACTCACTGGGCATGCTGGTTGATGGGCAGGAAAGAGCACTATGCCACTTTGGCTAGGTCTAGCCAGATGGCGGGACTTGTGTGCCCAATATGCTAGCGCATCTGTGTCCATGTCCTTGATAGGCTTGGCAAGATCGCACGTCACAAACATTTGTGCTGGGTTCTCCTTTACTTGGGTGGGCAGAGAGTCTTTCTTCCTGCCAGTTATTTTCACTCTGGTCTGTTCCAGGAGAGATGGTTCTTTACGAGTATTGTGGATTTGGTGTATTGTGGTGGGGTAGGAAGTACTCGTTGAAAAGGTGCTGCTCCTGCTTGCACTACTCTCCGAGGTGGCCACTGTCTCCTCCTGTGCTACAATCCCTATTCTGCCTGTGCCTCTGGTACAACTCCTGACAGACCTTATCTACCAGCATCTCCTTCAGGAATGCACAACACTTCTGCGGCATCATACCCGCAGAAGTCCAACGGGTGACAGCATTGTGAATGAGAAGGCTTGCGAGACACCCTGAATTCTTCCTGCTTGTCTCAGAAAAACTGCCCCACTTTCTATGGAAGTGCCCTGCTATTTTCCTGCACTTCTCTAACAGTTCTGGCGGTTATTCATTACCGTGGTCCTTTGATCCCAGACCCACCAGGTGCAGAGTGTGTGCAAAATATTGTATACTCTGAAATCACCCATCGTATATTATTTAACTATATTTGGGAAAACAAATATTTTAGCAATTTTATTACAATTTAAAAATGTTAACAACTTCTTTATATATATTTAAATTGAATCACCTGAGACATGCACAATAGTATACAAAAGCTTATATATAAAATATTAGATCATTAAATTATCCATTAAAACACATCACATACCATATACATCCACAAACTCACATATATACAAACCATCCATCCATTATATCAATACTCTCACAGTAAATCACAATAATAAAACAATGTGCAATATTTGTACAAAGTGCTATTATACAATGTTTTCCTCTTCTCCTTTTTTTTACCAACTTTAAATCAACAAATGACAATAACCCATTTAACTCTATACACACAGACAATGCATTAGTACCCAGCTGAGACTGCTCTGCTCACAGGCTGCACAAATCAAATACTGGCAGCCCGCCTAGTATGCTGCTTGCAACGGTCTTTCTGTGCACTGCAGTGCTGACATCACTGGACTGGACTGGCGCTGCAGTGCCCACCCAGACAGAGGGGAAAAAAATCACTGTACTGGCATCGCTGGTCCACTGCAGTTCTCCTCACTCTCTCCCACCAACACCCAGACCCTGCCTGTACCCTCCCCTAGGGGAGAAAAAAAAAATAAGCAGCAAAGTGCTACCCCTGTCAGGCACTACCTTCCTTTTTCTGCTCAGGGAGTAAGACCAGTGCAGTAGTGACCTGCAGCAGCCAAAAAGCTTTTTTCAAAAAGTTGAATAAAGTACTACTTTTCAAAACACTGAGAAACAGAAACTGTGTCCTTCCAAGACTATGGGCCTCATTTTCCAAGCACTTTACCGCGTGCGATAAATTCGCAAATCGTGCCTATGCCCTAGACAGGTATTTTAATCCCTATGGGAGGGCCACCTACTAACTCGGGGTGGGGATTAGGTATCAGCGTCGGGGGTTGGGGGCCACTTTCGCATTCCACATGAGACCTACGGAAAGAACAGTGGTCTCTAGTGAAGATTTGCTGGCCGTCGGAGTGAGGAAACTCACTCCAAGAGGAGATTTGGGCAACGTTCTCTCCACCTAGATAATGCAAACAGATGAAACTGAATTACTAAAAGGATACTTTTCATCTAAATTTTAAGCAGGAATATCTTACTGAAAGTTATCTGAATAATGAAAATTGAAAATATATATTTTTTTTTTTTTTGCTTAGCAATTTCTCTTCTGTTTTTTGAAATTTCAGCTCAGCTGGAACTTTCCCCAGATGGTTTTAAGGCATCATAAGCCTTTTTTTTAATTCTGATATTCCATGTTTTTATCTTTCATTTTTAGCTGAGTAAAGTTGGGCAGACTTAATGGGCACCATTTGGTCTTTTTCTGCCCTCACATTTCTTCTCGTTCAGTGCTTCTGTCTATGCAATTGGCATGGTGTAGTTTAGTTGCTACTCTACCAGTAACATTTAAACTGCTGCTAGTACTGCTAATTTCTGTCTTTATTGCTGTTTTATTTTATATTATTTAAGAAAGATGAGAGGTAACATGAAAAGAGAAACATTCCCTTTTTTCTTGCATTCTTTAGGGAACGAAAAATATTTTGAAGTGCAACAATTCAATAGCAAAGGGAAACTGGGAAAATTAAAACATGCAAAAACAAATAATCTGAAACAAGTTAATTAAAGTAAATACACAAAACAGTGAACTAATCTAAATCATTTACAACAAAAGTGATCCCCAGATACGAGGCAGGCAATGATTGAAACTTATTAGGTACCTGCAGCAGAGATATCTTGAGAACCACCCTCTGAGTCTTGAAGTACAGAACAATCATTATTACAGAGTTAAAGGAATAATTAAAAAAAAAACAAGGTTAATACAATTTCTGAAGTAGAAAAGAGATTTATGAGAAAATCACTTGCGAATCAAACATGTCAGATTCATTTTCCGTCACTGCACTACACCAGACTAACACGGCTATCCCTCTGAAGAATTTCTGTCACTGTCACTATTTTCCTTTTCTTAGATGTCTGCTCTAATTTGAGAGGAAGTTTAAACAAAGATTAAGACCCCCGCCCCCTCCGTGAAATGCTTGGTCATACTCATTTTTATGAAAGGAAAATAAGGACTATATATATATATACATTGATAGGGCACCAGCTGTGAAAAACAGGTGGAGTTGTCAAAGAGCCCATAGAGCAATGACTGCTCTGAGATGCCAGAGGAAGAAACTGCTGTACAATCCGGGCCATGACTTATTGGAAGAGCTGGAGTGAGAAGAGGAGGTAATGTTAGAGAGAAGGATGTCTCTGGTTTGAATTAGAAGAAACATCTGTACTCCTTATGGGTTTTCAGTGATGGCTAAATCAACTGGCTGATTCTTCCTGTTCCTTTATCGTTCTTCAGGGGATGAGTCCTTGCAAAGTAACATCAAGATGACTGCAGGAGCTATCGTCTTCACAGGCATTTTTTATATCAAAGGGAAGAGGAAGATATTATCTTTCTTTTATTTTTTTTAACTCTGTGATACCTTTTGCTTTCCTTCCAAATGGTTATTTTTTAATTGCCAGACTCTGCATAATCTTACATATTCACTAATTTTGTATTTTTATTTGATTACTTCTTTCTCTCCAATGGAGCTTCCAACTTACTACTATCTGCTCTTTCCACAGCAAATAGGGCCAAAGCCTGGAACTTGCCTAGGCAGAGGCAGCGACAAGATGAACGGACTGTGGTGTAGCCCAAGAACAATGCCGGGGTCTTGGCCTACATCCTGGCTCAATTCCGGGGCCTAGGCTGAGACACGAGCAAAGGCCGAGGCCTGGGAAATTTCCTGACAACCCCTCACCCCACCAATGCTTATCAAATTTGACACCATGTCCTGGCCCAGTGCCAAAGCCAGGGCCTTGGCCTTGGCATAGGCCAGGGTCTAGAGCCAGTCCCGATGCTGCGGCCCAGCCTGGAGGCCGGGTTCCAAAGCCAAGCCCTCGACCAGGACCCAGGCCCAATACCAGGGCCCAGCCCAGAGACCGAATGCTAATGCCTGCGCCTCAGCTTAGGGTCAAGCCTGGAGCCCAGGCCTCGGAGCTCTTTTTTGCAGTCTTCTTTCTTTGTCTTTACTTGGCCAACTTATGCCATCTGCTAGGATATTTGTGCTGGAGTTAATTAAATCCAGTGTATCCTCCCCAGTGGAGGTTGTCATTTTGATTTATGTCAGCTAATTCAAACTTCCATACATCAAAATGGTGTCCTCTACTAGGGAGGTTGTGCCGGAATTAAGTAACTCTGGTGCAACGACCCCAGCGGATGGCAAAGAAGAGCCGAGGAAAGAGGATCATGAAGAGGAGCTCTGATGCCTGGGCTCTAGGTGTGGACCTGTATCTGGGCTGAGGCCAAGGCATTGGAACCTAGCCTTTGGCCCATGCCCCGATGGCGGGCCTCAAATCAGGCCAAGGCCCCAGCATTGGGATCCAGGCTCAGGACCAGGCAATGGATAGGGCCTGAGTCCGGCTCTGGCCTAGGCCAAGGCCCAAGCATCGGCACCCAGCTTCTAGACTGGCTATGGCATTGGGCCTGGGCCCGGGCCTAGTGCAAAGCCCAAGCCTCAGGTCAAGGCCTCCAAGCCTGGGCCTTCTGTAGGGCCTATGCCAAATTTGCAGTGACCTTGCATAGGCTTAGGCCAAGGTAGATCACCTTAATCTTAGCCCAAGCCCCATGTAAGGCCCCGGCTTGTGTCATGGCCTAGGCCTCATCTTCGGAACTCCCCTGGACGAGATAAGTGGGAGCCAGGGCAGAGCTTGGCCCCAGCATTTTTTGGGTGGAAGGAATGGGTAGGTGGCACAGGAGGCCCTGGGAAGCTCTGTTTCTTTTCTGTTTTTTCCAGGGGAGGGGGATTCTTAATGTTTATTTTGTTTTTTTAACTAAAGAAACGAAATAAACAATTCATGAAACGAAATGCATGAGGGAAAAGCCTACAAAAAACAAAACTTTCACTCCTTTCCACCCTAATAAAGAGTACCATACTATAGTAATATATAAGTTAAAACAATCTGTAACATTTACCTGATTCTGAGGAAATTATGTTTCTGTTTCTGGTTTCTATAATAATTGTATATTTCCTTTTGGGTTGGTCTCTAAGATAGTTGTTATATTTGTTTTTCCAGTGTGCTGTTATGGAATGGAAATGATAATTAAAAAATGTTTTAAAAGATACATTTGTAAAATGTACTCTTGTTGCTTCCACTCTATTGCCAGTGTGTCCACGGCATGTGTAACTTTTTCATACTATGCAAAAGGGGCACAAGTGAAAGTAGAAGGTCTGTATTGATCTTGGGAAGGTTACTAAAAATTTCAACCTGGTGGTAAACTGTTGCTGTGACTGCTACCTGTCTCTGTTTTATAATACATTACGCAGTTATGTCTCATGATGTCAAAGGGCACTTCTGAGAGCTTGTTGAGTGGTAAATTATTTAGGTGCATAGAGGAGATAATATTTGCATTTTCACTTAGTGTTGGGGACTCATGGTTCATATGTCTGCTTTCCTTCCGTCCCTTTGATCGAGTGACCTCAGGGTGATATTGATATTATATGAAAGTTGGACATCAGAAGCTCGAACCTTGGAATGGAAAATCCTTTAGTAATAAACATCGAGGGAAGACTACAAGAACCTTCTCAGCAAATAGCTGGAGGCTCGCAGTCATAGAGGCTCAAATTAAGATTTTTTTGTTTCCTTTTCAAATCATTAAAAATAAAGCTATAATTATTATTATTTTTTTAAGAAACAGTATGAGCCAGTCATAGAAAACAAGACCTATTATTACAAGGATTTGAGTCAGGACAAAGATGCACCTTATGTTATGATGCTGCTCGCAGAACCCATCCAAAGAGCAGCCTTTCACCTCCATCCGATGTGGTTCCTCCACCATCCCAATGCTGCCGGTCCCCATTGATGCGACTTATGCTGCCCTGGACCGCCCCTGCCGCTCCTTCGTGACCCGATGCTGCTGGACATGGCAGGAGGGGCCGCCACTGTTTCTTTGCGGCCCTGGTGCCGCCATTGCCTCCCTCTCCGCATGGCAAGGGAAGCCACTGACTTTCCACCTTCTTCATGCAGCAGGGATGCTGCCAACGCTGGCTTCCTCCTTCACTCCCTGGACCCTGCATAGGCATGAGCATGCGCCTCGCTATGTTATTTAAAGGGCCCGTGGCGGGAAAAGCCTCGAGGCCCCAATGATGACATCATCAGCCTGCTGCTTAGTCCAGCCCTATAAAAGGTCTCTCTTCCACTTCATCGAGGCCTTCAAACCCAGACTACACAGTGGTCTTCCCCACGTTCAAGGTCCTCCATTGTCTTCTTGTGTCTTGATGGCTTCACCTTCGTTAGATGTTCCTGGGCTCCTTTGTCTGGATGTTCCTGGTCTTGTTCCTGGTTGGAGCTCCTTCGTTGTCTCTTTGGTGTCCTGAGGTTCCTTGACCTGAAGTCCTGATGTTCCATGTCCTGATGTTCCTGATGTTCCGTGTTCCAGTTCCTGTGTGCTGATGTCCTGTTTTTTCTAGTTCCTGGCTCTGGGTATTCCTGTCTAGTCTCATCTGCCAGATTCTGCCTCGAGATGACCATCCTGAGGGTAAATCCGTATTGATCTGGTTCCTGTTCCCGGTCATTGGAGCTCTGTTCCGGCTGGATCCTGGTCCTGGGCTGCCCGGATTCTCTTCGTCCTGCTTCTAGATTCCTTGCTTGTCCACCTTTCCTGGTGTTCCACCATCGTGGTCCATGACCAGCCCATGGGGGTCTGTGTAGGGTACTTTGTGGCACAAGGCCTGTCTTCATGTCTGCAACGCAAGTCTCCAGAAGGCTCCTTGTTTTTAATTTCAAGTTCTGTTCCTGAATCCCGAGTTCCAAAGTCTTGAATCCTGTTCCCAGTCTTTGGAGTACCTTGTGCCTGCTTCTGTCAATGCCCAAGACTCAAACCAGAACCTGCTCCGCTTCAGCGTGGTCTGTAACAAGCCATGGGCGACTGTGTAGGGTGTGCCTCGGTGCAGGTCTCTCCTGAATCTTCGACATGTTTCCAGTTCCAAGTCTTCAATTTCTTGTCTGGAGTCATCTTCACTTTTGGCGTGGTCTGCGACCAGCCATGGACAGCTGTGTAGGGCTCGCTGTGGTGCAGTACTCACCCAGTATTAGTGCCTGAACCCTGGATCCTCGCCTGAGTCTTCCAAGTATCCTGGATCCTTGTCTAAGTCTTCTAAGTTCCATGAAACCTTGTCAGAGTCTTCCAAGTATCCTGAATCCTCATCTGAGTCTTCCAAGTTCCTTGAGTCCTTATCCGAGTCTTCCAAGTATCCTGAAACCTCATCTGAGTCTTCCAAGTTCCACGTATCCTCGTCTGAATCTTCCAAGTTCCTCAAGTCCTTGTCTGAATTTCCAATTCCTGAGTTCCATGTCTCGTCTTGCTCCTGCCCTCAGCCTCCATCTGGCATCATGCACTCGTTGTTCCCAAGCGGTGGGTCTGGAAGGGCTACCGAGTGGCCAGAGGGCTACTCTTGAGACCGGCATTGCTTTGCTGGGTCTCACTGGTGCATGTAGGTCCAGTGGAGGGCTGAGCTTGCCTTGTTCCAGTTCCTGATGTTCCAAGTCTTGATCCTGGTCCAGCCTTGCTCCAGCCCGTGCCTGAACACTCTTACCTTCCGCGGTGTGTGTCTTGGGGCTCTTCCCTGAGCCATGCTGTGGCCCAAGGGCTCACAATCTCTCTGAGCAAGTGACAGTGCCTCCGCGTTCGCAACACCTTATTCCTATAGTTTTCACACTTGTTAGACAGGTTTTCATGAAAACCTGATGTGGACTTTTCTCTTGGAATTGTACTAACTGCAGTAGTGATTCTGTAAGAGAAAGGAACTGTACCAACTTTCTCTCTGCAACCCCCCTCCTTGGCCCAGACCTTCTTTGTCTTCCTAATCCCCCACCCACTTCCTGCCTTGTTACACTAGAATATTTCTGCATACTGTCTATGCCAACAAGGAATAAGAGAACTTTGTGACTATTATGATTTATTACAGCTCACACAATTACAGAGTTCATTATATTAGATAAGGCAGTATAACCCAAACTTCACAAGTATGCACTTGTGCCTCTTCCTATCTACTGATAGAAACGTGTCTCTTTCACCCACTCAGGTGAATCATTTCACTACGGGCCATTAGCAGATGTGCACGGGTGTCTCCCGGTAATCTGATATGAGGACTGAAACAGACCTTTCTATTCCTCTCTTCTTCCCTTCTGCCATTATCCCAACAGTGTTGGTGTCTCTCTGTTTTTTCATCCTGGATGGAGCCATGGCCTGAGTTCAGTTCTAGCTGGGAACCCCGTTATCTAGCCTCTCCTGCTGCTGTTGCTGGAATTCCTCACTTGGTCAGGCTAATGCCCGTTTATGGATTTGCTCTGGGTTTGACTACCGAGCGGTGGCAGTTGTTTACTGCTAAAAGCAGTTATCTCTGAGTTTCGTCTGGTGACTGACACAAGTTGCTCAAGATGTTTGTGTAGTGGCAGACTTGTTTATGTGGAGAAGAAGAATGTCCCTTTTTCTGTCTTAGGCCCAGATAGGTCATGTCAGTCCAAGGCTTTGCCCTGGAAGTTTCAACAAATTTTGCTGGCCAAAATTCCTGGAGGCTGAGTTTCCAATTATAGTCTTTCCTATCTTCTCTTAAATTTATGCCCACCCAAGCTCTAACTATAATAGCGTCACCATCTTGCAGGAGTGGGGTCAGTGAGAGACTTCCTCAGTAGCTGGTGGCATGAGCTCTGACAGCCATGAAAGGACAGATTAGAGGAGTGAGCACCCACCTCCTTCAGTGGCTGGTGGGATCAGATCTGCTAGCTAACATAGGGCAGGTCAGACGTGTGACAGGCGGCAGCCTCCTTTTTCTTCCAACCACCACAGCAAGGGTTGGGGAGGTCAGCGGCCTGCTGTTGTCAGCTGGTGGAATGATCTCTGCCAGCTGTCCCATCCCTGTGCCATGAGCAATTTTTAAACTCATGGGCCAGTTGCTGGCACTTCTTAGCTGCTGATCTCATGAGACCAAGAGCCATAGAGTGGCCCCCCTGTCCCCCAAGTTTAAACAATGCTTACAGTGCAAAGCTGGCATTGTTCCAAAAGTGCAACACCTGACCCCGCTCTTCAGAGTCTTGAACTGTGGCAAATTCATGTAAATCAAATTTGCCACAGTTCAAAATGCTTCTAGGTCAGTGACTCGGCCTGCCCCGGCAGAAAATCGCCACTGATTAGCCGATACAATCCCAGGATTGACTGAACTGCCTGTCTTTGCTCCATGCTTCTGGCTTGTAGTACTATGGTTCGACAGCCATTGGTTTCTCTGCCTTTAAATTCTCGGGGAGAACAACATGAAATAGACTTTCATACATGGGATTGGCCTGGTACTTCTAGGCAACCTGGACTGGCCACTGTCGAAGACAAATGGAGAAAGAGCACTAGTGGAGTACATGTGCTGTTAATATCTTCATAAGTGATCAAGAAAAGGAAATAATGAGTGAGATGATCAAGTATGCAGATGACACAAAATTGTTTGAAGCTGTTAAAACAGTGGCAGATTGTGAGGTGCTGCAAAAGGAATTTGTGAGACTGTCAGATGGAATGGAATGTGAAATGTGTTTAACCCCTCACTCCAGGTTATGTGGCCAGATGTAGAAAGGGGATCACTCTGGGCAAATTTTTTTTATAATATTAGTCCTATGTCTCTAGGCACTCTGCAGCTTCTCTTGGGTTGGTGGAAAGAGAATCTGCTTTTAAGGCCATCTGTTCCAATCACTGGGTAATTGCTTTGCTCACCAAACCAATGTTTCGCCACTTCATGGGCACACTTGCCGAATGCTCAGACCCTGGATTCTCTCTGGGTGTGCTCTGATCCTTCCCTTTCTCACACCGATGGGAAAGAAAGAAACTCAAAATATATGATTCAACACAACTTTACTGATTTAATATAATGAATTATGAAATAGCAGAAATATACTTCACATATATACAGGCAAATGAATACTAAACCAGTGAGGTTCAGAGTTCTATTTATAAACTGTAAAGTCTTTGTTTTAAAGCAACTAAAAAAATATTAAAATCACACAAATAGAAAATCTTCAGTTCTAGTAAAAGCAAAATAAGAGATCTCTAGTAGGGGCACATTTCTTTTCTTTCCTTTTGACAACTCACTGTTCTAATTTCGGTTATCGGATGTAAAAGCAAGTTTGCTTACCGTAAACGATGTTTCCGTAGATAGCAGGATGAATTAGCCATGCTGTCATGGGATCTGTCAATCAGGCCCGGGAGGCGGAGCTTGTCAAAGCAGAGAACAGAGCTTTGCTCTCTGCGGCTGCGCGTGTGTTCCCGCGCAGGAAAGTAACGGACTCTCCTCAGTCTGTGATTAAGCTGTAGTGTAGTCGAAGACTAGGTGACTGCCAGGGAGGAGGGTGGGTCAGCATGGCTAATTCATCCTGCTATCTACGGAAACATCGTTTACGGTAAGCAAACTTGCTTTTTCCCGTCGATAGCAGGGCTGAATTAGCCATGCTGTCATGGGAGTCCAAAGCTCCCGATCACGTCATATATGACATATGTGGTTGGACGTGATCATTGACAGTGTGGCAGTCACTGTGGACAGGAGGATAGAGAGTGCAGTATTGCTTGCCCTATCTTCGCATCCGTGGTTGCTTGCTGGTCAAGGCAGTAATGAGATGTGAAGGTATGCAGTGATGACCATGTAGCTGCCTTACAAATGTCAATGGGTTGCACATTCTTCAGGTGTGCTAAGGATGTTGCTACTGCTCTGACTTGGTGAGCTTTAGGAGTAGATTGTAAATGTAAATTCTGCTTGTCATAGCAGAATTTGATGCATTGTGCTATCCAACTGGAGATGGTGCGCTTGGCTACTGGCTGTCCAGGAGCCTTCGGGTCGTAGGAAACAAAGAGTTGAGAAACACGGGAGTCCGAGTTCGTCCTTTCTTTGTAGTGTGTTAAAGCTCTTTTACATCCAATGTGTGCAGTAGCTTTTCCCTATCGTTTGCATGAGGTTTAGGGAAAAATATTGGTAATTCCATTGACTGATTGAGATGGAATGGGGTAACTACCTTTGGTAGGAAGGATGGGTGAGTTCGTAGAACTACCTTTTGTTGATGAAATTGTAAGTATGGAGGATAGTGGACCAAAGCTTGTAACTCACTAACTCTTCGTGCTGATGTTACTGCAACCAGGAATACCACCTTCCAAGTGAGGTATTTCATGTGTACTGAGTCCATAGGTTCAAATGGAGAAAGCATGAGCTGTTCCCGAACTATGTTGAGGTTCCAAGGGACTGGAGGTTTGGATACCGGAGGACGAATGTGTGTTAACCCCTTTATGAAACGAGTCAATAATGGGTGATTGGATATAGGAATGTCATTGATTGGTCTATGATAGGCGCCTATGGCGCTGAGATGAACTCTGATGGATGATGTTGCTAGTCCAACTACATATAGAGAATGAAGATAATCAATGAGCAATTCCGGGGAGCAGTCCAATGGCGGTACACCTTTGGAAGTGCACCAGGTAGAGTAGCGTTTCCATTTATAGCTATAATTTTTCCTGGTTGAGAATTTTCTTGATTGTAACAAGATGAATTGTGCTGAAGTGGAAACTCCTTGTTCTGTCAGGAGGAGCCTTTCAATCTCCAAGCTGTCAAGTGCAGAGATGAGTGTAGCGGGTGTAGGAGTGTTCCTTGATCTTGGTTTAGAAGATCTTGACGATTCGGTAATAGAATTGGATCCTTGATGGATAGTCGAAGTAGAAAACTGTACCATGGTTGCCTCGGTCATGCCGGGGCTATGAGTATCAGTTGAGTTTTGTCCTCTATTCACTTCTGAATGGTTCTTGTTATGAGAGGTATGGGAGGAAAGGCATACAGAATGCTTGTCTCCCATGGAATGAGGAAGGTTTCATGAGCGATCCTGAAATGGCTCGGTCTTATCAGGCAGAAGTTGGAAACTTGAGAATTGATCTCTGTTGTAAAGAGATCTATGGAAGGTGTCCCGCACTGCAGAAATATGTCCTGGACTATTTCTGTATTGAGTGACCATTCGCAGGGATGCAAGATGCGGCTTATGTTGTCCGCTCTTGTGTTCGCAACTCCCGGTAGGTAAGTTGCTTGTAGATGTATGCAATTCTTGTGAACGTGTTCGAAGATTGTCAGGGTCTCCTTGCAGAGGGGCCATGAACCGAATTCTCTTTGTTTGTTGATGTAAACATCGCTACTTGGTTGTGTGTGTAGATCATGACCCTGCGTCCTTTCAGGTGGTCTTGGAAGACTCACAAGGCGTTGCGAATCGCTCTGAGTTCCAATAGATTTATTTGTAGATTCAGTTCTGAGATCGTACATAACCCTTGGGTTTTGTAAATCTCGAGGTGTGCACCCTATGTCCTGCGAGATGCATGTGTGGTTAGAACTGCATTGTGAGGAGGCTGAACAATGCTCCTTGGATAGGGTGGAATCTAGGAGTCACCATGCTATATCTTTTTTCATTTCTGCGGTCAGTGAAACCTTCTGCGTCACTGGTTGTGAATGCAGTTTTCATTGGCGCTTTAGACCCCATTGAAGGAATCTAATGTGTAGCCTGGTGTTGGGAATCGTGAAATTTGTCACTGTCATGTGGTCCAGACTTACCAGGACTGTCTACTGACGGCCTCTGAATATGTTTCAAGGTGTGCAGGAGTTGACGGAAATGTGATATTATGTCGTCTGGGAGATATGCTCTGTTGCACATAGTGTCCAAGCATGCGCCTATGAACTGTCATTGCTGTGTTGGTTGTAATGTGATTTTGAAATTTTATCACCAACCTTAGTTGCTGTAAGCAATGTATCACCCGTGTGAGGTGATACTATAAGATGTTCGGAGTTGAGGCTATTATGAGCCAGTCGTACATATACGGAAAGATGGTTATACCTTGTTTCCTGAGATAAACTACCACCACTAGGGATGTGAATCGTTTTAGGACGATTAAAATTATCGTCCGATAATTTTAATATCGTCTTAAACCGTTATGGAACACAATACAATACAGATTCTAACGATTTATCGTTATAAATCGTTAGAATCGTGAGCCGGCACACTAAAACCCCCTAAAACCCACCCCCGACCCTTTAAATTAAATCCCCCACCCTCCCGAACCCCCCCCAAATAACTTAAATAACCTGCGGGTCCAGCGGCGGTCCGGAACGGCAGCGATCCGGAATGGGCTCCTGCATCTTGTCGTCTTCGGCCGGCGCCATTTTCCAAAATGGCGCCGAAAAATGGCGGCGGCCATAGACGAAAAAGATTGGACGGCAGGAGGTCCTTCCGGACCCCCGCTGGACTTTTGGCAAGTCTCGTGGGGGTCAGGAGGCCCCCCACAAGCTGGCCAAAAGTTCCTGGAGGTCCAGCGGGGGTCAGGGAGCGATTTCCCGCCGCGAATCGTTTTCGTACGGAAAATGGCGCCGGCAGGAGATCGACTGCAGGAGGTCGTTCAGCGAGGCGCCGGAACCCTCGCTGAACGACCTCCTGCAGTCGATCTCCTGCCGGCGCCATTTTCCGTACGAAAACGATTCGCGGCGGGAAATCGCTCCCTGACCCCCGCTGGACCTCCAGGAACTTTTGGCCAGCTTGTGGGGGGCCTCCTGACCCCCACGAGACTTGCCAAAAGTCCAGCGGGGGTCCGGAAGGACCTCCTGCCGTCCAATCTTTTTCGTCTATGGCCGCCGCCATTTTTCGGCGCCATTTTGGAAAATGGCGCCGGCCGAAGACGACAAGATGCAGGAGCAGGAGCCCGTTCCGGACCGCTGCCGTTCCGGACCGCCGCTGGACCCGCAGGTTATTTAAGTTATTTGGGGGTGGGGGATTTAATTTAAAGGGTCGGGGGTGGGTTTTAGGGGGTCTTAATGTGCCGGTTTTTCGATTTTTCGATTTTTCGATTTTTTAACGATTTTCACGATTTTTCACGATATTTTACCCCCCCAAACGGCAACAATACGATTCCCTCCCCCTCCCAGCCGAAATCGATCGTTAAGACGATCGAGGACACGATTCACATCCCTAACCACCACTATCACGTATTTGGTGAAATTTCTGGGTACAGCCGTTAGTCCAAAGGGAAGAACTTGTACTGGTAGTGTTGATGTCTGTATCGAAAACACATGTAAAACCACAAGGATGGATGGATTGGAATGTGTGTGTATGCATCCTTCAGATCGATGGAGCACATCGAATCGTTGGTTGAATGAGAGGAAGAATTGACTTCAACGATACCATTTGAATTTCTCCTTGGTGAGAAATGTGTTCAATTTCCTTTGATCTAGTATGGGCGAAGGCCCCCAGACTCCTTTGGTATGAGAAAGTACGGGAAATAAATGCTGCTAGTTTGGGGTGTGGGTGGATTATCGAATTGCATGTTGTTTGCAAAGTAAAGCAATTTCCCCCACCCCAGTTGTGTATGAGAACTGTGAGTCTTGAGTGCGGAAAGATGAGGCAAGATTGGTTTTGTAACAAATTGGAGTTGGTAACCTTGATGTACTATCTGCAGAACCCATTGGTCTGATGTTATTCTTTCCAGACTCTCAGGTAAGCACGACTTCTGCCTGGAGGAGCTTGTTGTTGTGGTGGCGGCTGAGTAACTAAAAGACGAAGTCGTTTTGCTGCAGTAGCCGTATGTAGTGGCTGCTGTCTTTGGTTACGTGGTTTACCCCTTTGTTGATTTGAGGTATGTGGAGTAGGACGTTGGTAGGCAAGGCATGGCTGCGTACGAAAACTTTAAATGTATAGGGTCTTCTGGCAAATGGTTGCCTACGGATAGACCCGACATAACGACGTGTAGTCGAATAAATAGGATGCGATGCTAGCGATTGTACTGCTAGATCTTTGTCTTTAATTTACTTACTGCGTCCTGGAATTTCTCTCCGAACAGGATATTTCCTGTACATGGGAGGTTTGATAGTGTCTCGTGTAAGTCTTCACATAACGAACTTGAACGTAACCATGTTAGTGTGCGGGCTGCAATGACTGTTGCAGATGCCCTGGATGATGTTTCAAGTGCTTCTTAGATTGACCTCAAGAGGTGTCGAGAGCATTCTACTATGCCATGAAGAAGCTGAGGTATCTGTTCCGTCATAGAGGAATAAGTAGTTTTTATAGCTTGCATGCACTCATATGGATATTGCACCATGTTGAACTGATGTTGCATAATTCTTGCGGTTATATCGAGTTATGGAATATTTTCCTTTCAAACTCATCTAAATCTTTGTTGTCTTTCCCCGGTGGGGAAGTGGTATGCAACTTATTTCCTTGTACCTTTGCATCGCCAACTCTACTACAAGTGATGTATGATGCAATTGTGATAGAGTATATAGTGACGTTTTCTTCATAGGAAATTTACGTCAGTTTTCCTGGAAATGGCTGTTATTGTATAAGGTAGCCTCCAGGATTTTGCAAGATTGAATGCAGGATATCTTGTGGTGGAAGAATGTTGGTTCCACCTGAGTATCAATTTTATAGAAGACCAATTTTGGGTATGTAAGGTCTTCAGGAGGGGAATACGACTCCCGAATGTGGTCTTGCAGATTTGAGAAACATCCCACTTATGGTGATGGGGATGTTTGTATTGAAGGAGAATCCAAAGATGTCTCCTGGACATGAGTTGGTGAGGCTGGTTGGTTTAACATGGGAGATGTCGGTGCCAACTGCTGTTTAGTAGCAATATTAGGTATTTAAATGATGATGGAAGTATCACGTAAAAAACTGTTAAGATTGAGACAGTTGGAAAAATGCTTCTCTTATATGAGAGGGCATAACCATACTACTGTCTTGTTTTTGTGCGATACCTGTTTGAGGTGAAGTTGTGGAAACTTCACGGGCTCTTTGTAGTCTATTATCAGAAGTAATACTTAAAAGTTTTCGAATCTGAAGAAGTGTTCGAGGAAGAAATTTTCATTTCTTCCTTGTCTTTTTTTTTTTTTTTGCTTTACGAGATAACATAGAAGTCGAGGGACTTATCTCCCATGATGCACTCCTCTTTGGTAATTTATTACGGTGGGAGTGACTTAAATACTTATATTAGTCATCAGATGATGTATCAGTATCTGTGACTTCAGTCTCTGGAAATTTAGCTGTGTGAAGGGTATTGATTCCGCTTTCAGCTCATCTTTATTTATTTATTTATTTTTTAATTTTTTTTTTAAGGTGAATAATTATGGATTCCACGCGCAGATGTTGATCTATGCGCTGAGTTAGATATATGCGCGTAGATATGTTTATGCGCGGATGTAGAGTTATGCGCGGTATGCGCGTATGCGCGACGGTGAACTTATGCGCACTTGTAATCTGTGCGCGGAATTAAATTTCTGCGCAGTTTTAGTTGTATGCGCATATCTTTATGTGGCGCGCACATGGGTTATCGGTGCCGATGTGTTCGGCGCCGTGCGCATAAGCCTCTTTATGCACATAAGCCTTTTGTAGGCGGCGCCTTGCGCATAATCCGGTTTGTATTCGGCGCCGTACGCGCAAGGTCTTCCGGCGCCGTACGCACAGGTACTTCCGGCGCCGTACGCGTTGGATCTTCCGGCGCCGTACGCGCTGGGTCTTCCGGCGCCGTATGCGCATCTGTTCGGCGCGGGGTTTTCTCTGCGCCATGCGCGTATTTGTTCGGCGCGGTGGTTTCCTCTGCGCCATGCGCGTATTTGTTTGGCGCGGTGGTTTTCTCTGCGCCATGCGCGTATTTGTTCGGCGCGGTGGTTTTCTCTGCGCCATGCGCGCCTGGAGCTATGAGCTACGCACAGACTCCATCCTCGGCGCCGGTATGTTCGTCTGCGCGCGGACGGTGCCGTAGGCGCATAAATCATCGGCGCCGAGGATTCCACCTCCGATGAGGTATGTTGCGGCTCTGTAGGCACTGGGGATTTTCAAGAACCCACTGGCCTTTGTTTTTTGCCTTTCCCTTACCTCCTAGAGTGGAGGACTTAGGATTTGACGGCAAAGCTTCTTTCTTCCGTTGGAGCCGATGCAGTTAGCGGACTAGGTCCTGAAGCCGGTGGCCGCTTGATTAATGCTCTAGATGATATCTTAGAGCGAACTTACCTTTGTCTCGATTATGAGTCAGTCCGAGACATTTATTATAGCGGTCGTAGTGACAGGGTTTGAACCCGATTTTGATATTTAAATTCTGTTTTTAAAACTGAGGAGAAATCAGCTCCGCGTGCGATCCCGCTCGCGGAAAAAACAGACTGAGGAGAGTCCGTTACTTTCCTGCGCGGGAACACACGCGCAGCCGCAGAGAGCAAAGCTCTGTTCTCTGCTTTGACAAGCTCCGCCTCCCGGGCCTGATTGACAGATCCCATGACAGCATGGCTAATTCAGCCCTGCTATCGACGGGAAAAAAATGATACACACTTATCACTCAGTGGCTTTCCAGTCTTGGAAGAAATGAATTCCAGAATCTTCGCTTCAAAAGACCTTTTGGGTCCAGGCAGCTCAACCCTGTGTTACTTTCAAGGGACTCTGCCGTTCTGACATCCACTTCACACTGGCATCCGACTTGTAGACAAAAGAAATCCACAGGTGAAGTGATTTCAGTAGGATACTTCATTCTCTTAGTTTGCAGGCTAATACTGCTTGCACAGCACTTGCCTGTACATTGATGCTGTCTGCAGCACTCTCTAGTCTCTAGCTTTTTCTGCCCCTTCCTCTGGAGCTTGAACACAGCCACACTCCTAAGAAACAAAACTCACTCCTGATTGGAAGAGAAACCTTGCAGGGTTCTCTTATCTGCTTCTGGGATATGTTAAAAGTCCACACAGATTGTGGTATGCTAAATGGATTTTCACTATTCAATAGTCCAAATGGGGATTAAAGTTATCTGTGTTGGATAAAGTCCCTTCCAGCCTTTTTGTTCATAGGTGGCTGAAGAGGGCCATAGCACAGCATAACCGCACAAAAACTGAAGTGCAAAGTAATGCACATAGTGAAAAATAATCCCATCTACAGGTACGTAATGCTGTGCTGGGTTCTATATTGGGGATCAGTAATCCGGAAAAGAACCTTGGAATGCATGTGAACAATTCGTTGAAATCTTCATTTCAGAGTGTGGCAGAGATAAAAAAGCAAATAGAATGTTGGGAATGATCCAAACTGCAATAGAAAATAAAACCGACAATTTCATAAAGCCTCCGTTTCACTCCATAGTGCAACTGTATCGTGAGTATTGTATGCAGTTCTGGTTGCCCCATCTCAAAAAAGAGATAACAGAGCTGGAAAAGTTGTAGAGGAGAGCATCACAGATTATAAAGGGGATAGAACAACTCTCTTATAATGAAAAGTTGCACAGGCTAGAGGTCTTCAGTTTGTGTAAGAGATGGGTGGGAAGGGACTTGATAGAAGTTTATAAAATTATGAGTGAGGGTAGAACAGGTAACTAAAAGATGGTTACACACCCTTTCAAAAAACACTAAAACAAGAGGACGCTCCATGAAACCAACAACCAGCCCCAAATCATAGAAAGTATTTTTTTCACTCTGCATGCAATCAAGTTATGAAATCTGTTGCCAGAAGGCGAGGGAAAGGGAACAAACATGCCAAGGTTTAAAAAATGTTTAGACAAGTTCCTGGAGGAAGAGTCTGGGTAGACTAAAGAAAGCTATTGCTATCCCTGAGAGTGAGTAACAGGAAATAAATCTTCTTTATGGGATCTGGATTGGATTGGCCACTGAGGGAGACAGGATGCTGGGCTTGATGGAACTTAGTCTGACCCAGTTTGACATTTCTTATGTTCTTAGGATGCTGGGCTGGTTGACCCATTTGTTTAACTCAGCACAGCATTTCTAGTGTTCTTATGTACTTATTGTCTCCCTTACATCCCTGGTTTAGCAAAGTGGATCCAAATAATTCTGCCACCACATACTCAGTCTAGGTCTTTTTCAAAGATGCATCCTTTGCTATCTCATGTTCTCATCTGTTAGCTACGGCTCTGCTAGCTTGGTAACTATGGCTAACTTTTACCTCAAATTGTAAGGTTTGGCTAGTAAATCAGTTTTACCATGCTCTGCTTGTGCCAGATGTAATAAGTTCAAAAAACTAAAGAGGTTATTTTCTAACCCTATCGCAGTTTTCGCGTGCGATACCTAGATCGGGGCGGAGTCAGGGCGGCGTCAGCACCGGAAGAGGAGGAGTCGGGGTGGCGTTACAGGAGATAAAAAATAAAGGACTTGACACTTGAAAGCTTGAAAGAAAATATTGCCAAAGCACTAGTGCTGTGCTGGAACTTTCCCATATAATCCCTGCATTGTGATGTCATTGTGATGACAGAAATAGGCTCAAGGAAAAAAAAAAAAAGAAATTACCGCTCCTTTAAAAACAAAAGTAAACAAATCGCAGAACCTTAGAAACCTGACGTCAGGAACACCCGGAAACACAGAGGAGGACAACGGAGCCCTGACCATGCAATCGCCTTGGACTCGCAGCCAACCACCGGCAGCGAACGATCCCAGAGGCAAACTCAAAATTAATTTAGAGACCCGATGTCCGGGGCGCCTGTCAGAAACTGCACCACTCCCCGACTAAGCCCCACGTGCGCCGCCATTAAATTAGATACCCAACATCCGGGGTGTGCTGCAGCCCAGCCCAAGGTAAGCGGATGCGTAACAGTAACCCTCCCTCTACACCCTCCTCCACAAGGTTTGGGTTTTCCTGGATGATTTGCATGGAATTATCGACTTAAATTCTTATCTAAAATGTTAGAAGCTGGTTCCCAAGAATTTTCTTCTGGACCATATCCTTCCCAGGACAAAAGATATTCCCATCTTCATCCACGTTTTCGAACATCCATGATTTCATGTACTTGATAGATAACGACACTCTCCTCCATAAACTGTGGTGAATCAGGTGAATCAGGAATTCCTTGAGTGGGCCAAGAGAGTATGAATGGTTTAAGAAGAGATACAGGGAAGGAATTATGAATTTTTAATGAAGGAGGTAGTCGTAGTTGATATGTCACTGGTCCTAATTGTTTGAGCACTGAAAAAGGGCCAATATGTCGGGGAGCCAGATGCATGGAAGGAACCTTTAAACGGATATTACGAGTACAAAGCCACACTTAATGCTAGCAGTCGTCTCTCTATGCTTGCTTTGTCCGTCGAGATACCACTATTAGGGATGGGAATCGGGCTTCAGACGATTGAAAATATCGTACGATATTTTCAAAATTGTCAGAAATCGGGGGCTCCCCCAAAAGTATAGGAAAAACCCCACGATATTGATTGTGGGGGTTCCCTTATCATTTTGGGGGAGGGCGGGAAAAACGGCACACAAAAATAACCCCTAAACCCACCCGACCCTTTAAAACTAACCCCTTAGCTTCCTCCACCCTCCCGACGCCCCCCAAAACATTTTACAGGTACCTGGTGGTCCAGTGGGGGTCCTGGGAATGATCTCCTGCTCCCAGGAGTGATCTCCCGCTCCCAGCCTTCCTCCTGCTCCCGGGCCATCGGCTGCCACTAATCAAAATGGCGCCGATGGCCCTTTGCCCTTACCTTGTGACAGGGTATCCGTGCCATTGGCTGGACATGGTAGGAGCACTGGATGGCCGGCGCCATCTTGTGCTCCTATCATGTGACAGGGGCTGACCATGGCACTGGTAGCCCCTGTGACATAATAAGGGCAAAGGCTATCGGCGCCATTTTGATTACTGGCAGCCGATGGCCCGAGTGCAAGAAATCGCTCCTGGACCCCCGCTGGACCACCAGAGGCTTTTGTTAAGTCTTGGGGGACCCTTCTGACCCCCACAAGACTTGCCAAAAGTCCAGCGGGGGTCCGAGAGAGACCTCCTGCACTCGGACCGTCGGCGTCACTCCGACGTGGCGCCGACGTCATGTGCTCCTCACAAAGGAGTTCAGAAATGGCGTCCTGACTCCTCGCTGTACCACCAGGGAGTTGTGGTAAGTCTTTGGGGGGGGGGGGATTAAGGAAGGTGAGGGGTTTAAATTTTTATTTTGGATCAACAATCGTGATTTCCAACGTATTCAACATAGCTATGTTGAATAAGTTGGAAATCCGATCGTTTTCGCCTCATCACTTTTTTAAGTAAAATAAAAAAAAAAAGTAGCGTTTTACATTTAAGTTCAAAACGAATGCACACCCCTAGTGGTTAATAGGTACTTGTAGCCTGGATTGGTCACTGTATGGCAATTTATGTTCTTATGCTCCTAAGTATGTTAAGCACCAAGAGAGAGAAAACAGAGATTTTGGTGTGAGTGCTGGTTGAGATTTTCCCTTTCATTGTAAGTAGTGCAGGCTTAAATAAATATAGCTATGACCTAATATTAATGTATGAGAAAGCTGAACAGTACTAGAGAACTGAGTGTATGTAGCACATGTAAAAAATAAATATGATTTGTTGTAAATCAATGTTAGACAAAAATAAATGTTGTTGCCAGTGAGCATTGTAGTTTTAAAATCTATAACAGACACATGTCAGCAGAAAGATAACATTTACATTATACGCATAAGATCTTGATGGTAGAATACCAGTAATAACTAACATATTATGTATTTGCAGTCATTAACCTAATTTTTGTCACATATTTTGAAAAGCATATGCACATTATGTTTAGGTTTAACAGACTGCTGTGACTTATGCCCTGATGAAGACACAGCCCGCATGAGGAGCAGCCCTGCATGAGGAGCCCTGCATGAGGAGCAGAAATGTGATGCAAAGAGTCATTATGAAGCAGTAAAAATAGATCTATCAGATAAAAAGACAGTCACTCTGGCTACCAGACTAGCTGAAAGGCATCTGCAGGCGCTACTTCCTCCCAGTTCGAAGAAAGAAACACTGATTTCCATGTGCACTGTAGAAGACCCCCAACCTACTTCCCACTGAATATTGCAGGAGACTGAACTTAAAACAACAGCTCAGATTCTATGTGCAATCTTAGTCAAATAATTAGAGATTTATGCTTTATGTATTGCAATCCTGAGCAGGATCATGTCCACCCCTTGCCACTTGGCACTCCCTTCCCCATTCCCTACTGCTGCTAATGCTGCTGACCCAGAGCAGAGCTGCCATCTCCTGTAGCCCATCCTCTAGCTCCCTGGTGCATGTGTCTACAGAAATAGCAGAGGCCTATAGCCAAGGAGAGGAGAGAAGGCCCTACCTGCAGCGGGGCGTGTGTGTAGAGAACTCCAGGAGGGCACCAGAGGACCCTGAACTGTAAATATTGTGTTATTATAACACTGGTAAACAATGTTTTTTGTTTCCTTCAGGCTTTTTAGATTTCCAAATAGATTTTTTGATGCTGATCACAGATATTACTTCAAAATGTATACATCACGTACGTTTTTTGAGAAACGGCCAATTTTGTGATACAATAATTGTGAAATTTTAAAACATAATCTCACGTACATATATTTTCTTGCTGGACAGTAGTTTTTATGATTTTTAAAATTCATGTCATTTTTTTGATGGCCATAAGCAATGTAACATGTAACAGAGACTAACTTTTTTTTAAAATACATCAAGAAACTCTGCCTGATCATGCCAGAATTTGCTCGGGCAAGCCCCAGCTCAGCTGCAAGATTCCAACTTGTTTCCATGACGACACAGCCTTATATTAACAGCAGCAATGAGTAGTCTCCTATGCAATGTCTGTGTGAATGAGTGAATCGTATCGCTAAAACTGTTGAGTTTAAAGCTTGTGGATTTAATTTCATATACTTTATGAAATGTCGCGCCAATGTCATAATAGCCGTGACATGTTTTGTTACATCTGTGGTGAGTTTACTCTGAAAGCACAGAAAAGGAGTATGACTGCACTCATTAAGAAGGCATATAAGTTATACTTCGGGTGCAAAACTGGTGACCAGGACAGAGCATGGGCTCCTCATATATGTTGCGCATCTTGCGCCAGTAGTCTGTGAGCTTGGCTGAAAGGTGTGTGACCATCCATGCCGTTTGCCATCCCAATGATATGGAGGGAACAGAAAGATCATATAACTGACTGTTACTTCTACATGACGAATGTGTCAGGATACTCATCAAAGAACAGGAAGTTTATTGAGTACTCTAACCTTGCATCGGCAATGAGACCAGTGTTGCATGACGACAGTCTTCCTGTTCCAAAACTGCCAGAGGTGTGGACACTTGATGACGAGGATGAGGAGATAGGCGATGATGGCGAGCCGTCGCAGATGGAAGCTGCGGCAAATCCTGACTTTGTGCCATCAACATCCAGCGATCCTCATTTAATATCTCAGTCAGAGCTGAATGATCTGGTCAGAGATTTGGCTTTATCGAAAAGTCAGGCAGAGCTGCTTGGGTCAAGGCTGCAAGAATGGAATCTTTTGTCATCTGATACAAAAATTTCAGTATTTCACAGCCGTCATGAAGATTTGACAAAATATTTCAACCAAGTAGACAGTAGAGATGTGCTTCGTTTTTTTCTACCGGGTCGTTTTTCGGTTCGAATACTTCGTGGTATAATTCGGGTCTTCTCATTTCGTTTTCGGGTCGTTTGCCCGGAAACGAAACGAGAAACCCGAAACCAGACCGAAAAACGAATCGGTAACGAAGCGAAAAAAAAAAAACCACCCCAAGCATTTAAAAACAATTGTAAGCATTTTCGTACATATATAACAACCCCCCCCATCCCGATCCCTCCCCAAGACTTACGAAGATCCCTGGTGGTCCAGCGGAGTCCCGGCTTCCATTTGCCATGCCCTCCGTGCCCTAGTTCGTGCCAGTGCAAGCCGCGCGCCAAAATGGTGCCGAATAGCCCAAACGACCATGTCACAGGGGCTTTCGGCACTATTGGTCAGCCCCTGTCACATGGCCATCGGCGCCATCTTGTGCTCCTATCATGTGACAGGAGCTGACCAATGGCACCGAAAGCCTCTCTGTGACATAGTATGGGCAAAGGCTATCGGCGCCATTTTGGTTACTGGCAGCCGAAAACGAAATCGCTTTCAGACCCTTGCTGGACCCCCAGGGATTATTGGCAAGCCTTGGGGGGGTCAGGAGCCCCCTCCTGACCCCCCCCCCCAAGGCTTGCCAATAATCCCTGGGGGTCCAGCAAGGGTCCGAAAGCGATTTCGTTTTCGGCTGCCAGTAACCAAAATGGCGCCGATAGCCTTTGCCCATACTATGTCACAGAGGCTTTCGGCGCCATTGGTCAGCTCCTGTCACATGATAGGAGCACAAGATGGCGCCGATGGCCATGTGACAGGGGCTGACCAATAGTGCCGAAAGCCCCTGTGACATGGTCGTTCGGGCTATTCGGCACCATTTTGGCGCGCGGCTTGCACTGGCACGAACTAGGGCACGGAGGGCATGGCAAATGGAAGCCGGGACTCTGCTGGACCACCAGGGATCTTCGTAAGTCTTGGGGAGGGATCGGGGGGTGGTGTATTATAATTAATTTAAATTTGGGGTGGTTTTTAATAAAAAAAAATAATTTTTGCCCCTCTCCCCAGGCAAACCCGAAAACGAATTTTCCCCCGAATTGCGGGGAAAATTTTGTTTCCGGTTTCGGGGGCTCCAAAATAACGGCGTTTATGTCGTGTTTCGGATACTCCGAAACAGAAACGAATTAGGAAATTTCGTTAAATTTCCTAAATAGGGCGAAAAATGAACCACATCTCTAGTAGACAGTCTGACTTTTTGCAGTGACATCAATGGATTGTTTTGTGCTCTCGGATGTGACCACAACCCAACAGAATGGTGACTGTTTATTGATTCATCAATCTTAAGTTTAAAGGCTGTTTTACTGCTCAATGGCAATAACTACCCATCAATACCTGTTGACATGCCGTTCATATGAAAGAAACATATGAGAACATGCATCTACTGCTGAACCACATTGAGTACTCGAAGTACAACTGGAATTTGTGTGGTGATCTCAAGTTAGTTGCAATTCTACTGGATCTGCTGCTTGGTTACACCAAGTATTGTTGCTTCCTTTGTGAATGGACAGTTGAGCAAAAGATTCGCATTACATCAGAAAAGTCTGGCGTCTTCGCAAGAAGTTGGTTCCAGGGCAGAAGAATGTTGTGCAAGACCCATTGGTGGATCCAAGTAAGATATTTCTTCCACCTTTGCACATCAAACTTGGGCTGATGAAAAATTTGTTAAGGCAATGAACAAGCAAAGTAAAGACTTTGATTATTTGTGGCAAATGTTTCCAAGCATAAGTGACATCAAGATAAAAGAAGGTGTTTTCGTTGGCCCAGAAATCTGAGCTGTGTTGAAGGACAGCCACTTTGATGGTCTTCTGCAAGGTACGGAACGTGTTGAATGGACAGCCTTCAAGAATGTCATTTGTAACTTTCTAGGCAACTATAAGGCAGCAGACTATGTCGAACAGATTCAAAATCTGCTTCAAGCATACAAATTGATGAAGTGCAACATGTCATTGAAGATACATTTTCTTCATTCCCACTTGGACTTCTTCCCAGACAACCTTGGCGCTGTGAGTTATGAACATGGTGAAAGATTTCATCAAGACATTGTCAAAATGGAGAAACGGTATCAAGACAAGTGGAACTCCTCCATGCTGGGTGACTATTGTTGGACTCTCATCCACTAAGCGTCGGACAGTGATTACAAATGAAAATCTGTGGCAAATCATTTTTAGTTTTGTTTTCTGGTACCAACATTGCCATTATAGCTTATGCCGCTACAGATACGTAACAATGCTTAATGTATATTGCACTTTTCTGGCAAACAGTATGTGATACAGACATAATAAATGCATATTTGTGTTCAGCTTGTTAAAATCTACTTGTTTCACCAAAGGTTGTGTTGGCTAAGTGGGGGGAGATTTCAAATCTTCAAACATGGATATTTACTCAGCAATAAAGTAATTGTCAGAATAAAAGGTTTAGGGGATTTTTTTTTTTTGGCCCTTTCCTCCCCTCTTTAATCAACTTATCAGGTCAAATACCATGCCCAGGTAAATTTAGGAGCCCTTGCCAGCCACTGAGAGCTGGAAAGAAGCATATCTTTTCTGTAGTGAACCCAAGCCCAAGTATACTAAATTACCAGTTACATTTTCTACAAACTGTTTGTTAGTGCTGATGCCATCAAAAGTATTTACAGAAGTTTCAATTAGCTCTTGACCTCTTGCTAGAAAACTGCAACAGTTCTACAATTTAGCTTCTGAGCTCATATCACAAGAATAAAGAAAACAGAATGGGTATCAGTACAATATCAAGTGTAAAGTAACATGACTCATAGTTTGCTCTATATGCTGGTAAGAGTAAAGTAAAGAATTTTCTCGCTGTTGCTGCAGTGTCGATAATTGTAATATAAGCAGTTGAAATAGTGATGAATTTGTGATCCTAAAGCAGAACAATGACTTCAGAGCATTTTACTGTATCAAGTCCTTCTCTGAGCAGATGACCTTGTACTGTGATCATATTCAGCTTGTTTTAAATGTAAATGATCCTGCAAATGTTTGGATAAGTCCCTAGAGGATAAATAAATCCATAAACTGCTATGATGGTAATTAATAAGCAGTAGTAGCTTGTGATCTGTCTAGTGTTTGGGTACTTGCCAGCTACTTGTAGCCTGGATTGGCCACTGTTGGAAACAGGATGCTGGGCTTGATGGACCCTTGGTCTGACCCAGCATGGCATGTTCTTATGTTCTTATGTTATTATGAGGAAACAAAATGTTCCCAGAAATGTATTTACCAGTGTTATTTATGTTTACAGTTTTTGCAAACCAGATAGGTATTTATTAATTGATGGTATATAAGTTGAAGATAGAGAGAGTTCAAAATCATTATTGGAAAAATGTTTCATGAGCATGCTATGTCTTGCCCTTCCAGCCTTATTAGCAACATTGCATAGTGCATATCAACGTATAGATTGTTTCACAAACCTCTTCTACTTACGTTTGTACATACTTATTTATCATCTGTTTGCTAGTCTTCTCCTTGCTATTCCTTCCAATACATTCTTCTCTCGCATTCCTTCATTCACTTGATATGTCTACCTTTGTTTCAAGGAAGGGAAGGGAAAGGCAGAGATTAATTGGACTATGGCATTGTGAAACGAAATAAACTGGGCAGACTAGGTGGGTCTAATGATCCTTATCTGCTGTCATATTCCATTGTTTCTATGAATTGAAAATGGCAAGGCAGTCCTGTTTGTACATAACTGTGAAAGCCATCTGCAATTGCATTTTGGATTTGGATAAAAGAACCTCTTCATTCGAGTGGTTGAACCATTGTGGTTTGGTTCATCAATCAAGAAGCACAACAACTCTAGCAATACAGTTGTTACGCCCATCGGTCGCTGACAGCTGCGACCACTCTTGCTCACCTCTTTCTTTACTTCCCTGACTCCGTGGGGTAGACTGGAAGCCTCCACCAGCTGCCGACAGCCTGCCTACCATTCCCAGGCCTCCCGGGGCGACACAGATGCCGCCGACCACCATCTTGCCGTCATATATCCTTTGGCACACGCGCGTACGGGCCAGTCTTAATGCCGTCATGGCAGGAACCTCGGGGGCGCACCTCCGGATGACGTCATCTCTCCAGGACATTTAAGCCTGCTGGCCCTGCTTACTGACGACTTGGAAAAGAGAACCCTTCTTGCTAAATCCACCTCGCTCTCAGAGGACCTGCATTCCAGTTCCTGCTTCTAGGAAAACCAAAATCAACATCTTAGACTATGTGGTACCATATAAAATAAATATTGTATACAAATTACAACTCTTTTATTTATAGCAACAATCAAAACACAGTGGCCTAGGGGACTGGGGAGGTGTTGAACATGGGGATGCTAGAAAGCTTGCTAAGAGGTGGACATATATGCAATTTTTTTCTCTAAGGAAAAAGCCACAAATCAGTAAACCCTGCAAGTAAAAGTGATGTCTCCTTCAAATACTTATGCTAAGAAAACTATCATAGCCAGTGGGAGGAATGGAGGTGAGGGAGATGAATAAAGGTTCAAAGTGCTGGGGGAAAGGGTAGGAAGGAGAAGCATGGGGATTTGAGGACTGAAGGGGTGTTAGGCTGGAGAGGCATGAATGAGAGGAGCTGAGATGGGGCAGAGAATGTGAGATGGTGGTAAGACATGGGGGCTGAAGGGCGGGGAAGGGTGAAGAGATGGAATGAAAGACCTGGAAGACTGGAGAGGGGGCAAGAGGTAGTGGAAAAGGACATGGAAAGTAAGACAAGATGGTAATGGGGAGCTGGGAAGAGGGTAAAAGATGGGGAATGCAATACTTGGTAAAGGGGTAAGACTCAGAAGAAAGGGACTAGAGACAGGGAAGAGGAGGGAATGAGTGACACAGAAGGAGCTTTGATTGTTGATAAGAGGCAAAGGAAGTAAATGAGGGCTGAGAAGGGGGTGAGTACAAAGGGTAGAAATGGGGAAATAGGCAGTGGGGAAAACAGGAGGCTGAGAAAGGAGCAAGAGAGAATAAGGAGGAATTGGAGGACTGGGGAGGAAGTGAGAGAGAAGGGGAGATGATGGGAAGAGGTTGAGTGTGTGAGATGAAAAGCTAGTAGACAGGTGAAAAGTGAAAGAGGGAGATTGACTGAGGAGGAAAGTGAAATAAGAGACAGAAATGGGATGGGAAGTCTGAAGAGTCTGATCAGAGAGGGAGAGGAAGAGGGCAAGACAACAAAGGATATGGAAGATTAAGAACATAAGAACATAAGAAAATGCCATACTGGGTCAGACCAAGGGTCCATCAAGCCCAGCATCCTGTTTCCAACAGTGGCCAATCCAGGCCATAAGAACCTGGCAAGGATGTGGCGGTAAATTAATGGGATTTGGAAGTTCATGAGAGGGGATGACTTGGGATAGGAGAACTTGAATGGGGATGATTGGAAAGGGTTTGCAGTGGAAGGAAATAATTAGGAGAAGTGAGGGGGTTGGTTGGAGAGAGAGAGGGGCAGGGGGTGAGAAAGCCAGAAAGGAGGAAATTACTGGGGGCAGGACAAGGGAGTAACAGAACTTTTGACTGGTGATGGGATCAACACAATTGGGGAGAGGGAGATGGAAGGCTGAGAGGGGACAGTGAAGGGGAAAGTTGGGGAAGTGAAGGGTTGATATAGGGAGAATTGGAGGGGGAAGAGAAAAGAAACAAAATATTAATTTGTGGATTTCAGCTGGTTAATTTTTGTTTTATTTTCCTTGCATAGAAAACCCTGGCAACAGGTGATTCACACGCTTATTTTCTTGTCTTTCCAAAAAAAAAAAAAAAAAGCTCCTAAAAACATTAATAAAAAGGTTTCATCCCAGTGACTCTGCGACAATGCTTGCACGTGGAGGGCCCAGCTTCAGTTCCAAGACTGAGTTCTCCTATGCAGGCAGGGGAGGGCTGGGGGTGCTGCAGAGGAGGGAAGGAGGGAGGGAGCCCTGATTAGCAACGATCCCTGGACACAGTCACTTACTCTCCCATCCATCACCCCCCCCCCCCCCCCCCCCCCCCCCCCCCCCCCCCAGAAACACCACCAGACCTAACACACAAACCACAAAGGACCAACAAAATAACTCCCCCTAAAAAAAGCTTTCTGGAAAATAACATGCAAAATGTAAACCTTTGGGACTTGGTGATCCTGCCCCGAAGGGTTGCTGGAAGCATGTTTTTGGCAGTGTTCTCCCTCTCTAGTGAGGTTGGGCTCCTCTCCTCCCATTGCACCCAGATATGAAGCAGCAGCAGGTCTTGGTGATAGTAAAAGAAATCATGCCCTGGTGGCAGCTCTGGACTGCAGGATGCCAGCCCTTTTCAAGAAGCAGCTGCACGTCTGTTCCATCCTAGGAACCTGCGCAAACAAATAAGACAAAAGCAATCCTTAATTATAGCAGACAATCAATCCATAGAGCAAAAAAAAAAACAAAAAAACCCAGAGCCATTGCTATCAATTAAAGTCAATCTTATATAAAATAAATCACTGAGCTAATCAGGATTACTGGTCCTCTTAACACACATTGCTAATTAAAATATATCAAAGGTACATTTTGTATAATGGTGAACACACTAAAACCCAAGGGAACTTCCTGTAACTATTGATAATTGGATAATTAAACTAAGAAATGTCAACAGGGTAATGATAAATAAATGTAAAGAAAAATGAAATCAGATTTTCATAAAAACCCAGATCTGTTTTTTTTGAAAGACAGTCTATTCATTTTTAATTTTCTTTGTATAAATGAAAAATCCTATTATCCGTTGCCACATGATTTGCTAAGGCATTATTTTCCCATTCTGTATCTATGGGACAGGAGGAAAACTTTAGTAAACAGGCCCTAAATTTCAGAACGACCAAGTCACATCATCGTTGATTCATTAACATTCTGTATTTCCCTTTTACATACTTTGATTTATTCTATGTTAACAAGTCTGAATGCTTCTAAGTACCATCAAATACTGACCAGGAATGTTTTTGAAAGAGGATTATTTTTATCTTTATCGCTTTACTGAATCAAGTTTCCGCATCCTTCTTTCAACCCATTTGGCAGTTTTCTACCTGCATTTCAGGACATCTCATTTTATCAGGAATGCTATGGAATTGATTTTTTAGTAAAAAAAAAAAACAGATCCCAAATCTTTGCATTTATCCGTATTTGGACACACCGTACAATTACATTTCCGGAAGACCCGGGCCATTCTCCCCAGATTTGGCAGTCAGAGCACAGGAAGGCAATTCTCTCCATTGCTAGCCTTTCTCGTGGGATTTTTAGGGATCTCTGGGAGGATATCCCAAAGAAGTGACGTCACACCAGAAGAAGCTCGTCTCCATGCGCTTGCTGACGTTTAATGGCATTCCATCCAAGTGTGACACAGCTGTTTGCCTTTTCATGCCTCACTTCAATTGTTTGTCTTTGCCGTTATCTATTTTTATTTTGATTCCTCTCTCTCTGCCCTGGCACTTTTCCTCAGAATGTACAGTGAACAGTCATTTTACCTGTCATTAAGACATATTCTTTCACCCTGACCTTTCTCTGAGTTGTTATCCTACCTTTTGCTGTCTTTACTGTTTTGCTAGTCCTTTTGCCATTGCTATATTTTTTGTTTTGTTTTTTTTTTCAAACCAATTCCCAATCTTTATTGTTCATTGGTTTCCAAAGGATTCACTTCTGTCTGGCTTCAGTCCAGGTCACTAAACAGACCCTTTAATAATGCAGGTGCCCAGTCTTCAATATGCCTGTCAGGACTCAGTTCTCACTCTTTAACCATCACATTGACAACAGTTAATGATACCCTTTTCTCTCCTCTATCTTCAAACTGCATCAAAGGCCCTTGCCTTGCTATTTCTATTCATTTTTTTGTATATTCTTTCCAAATTCTTGGTGTCTCATTCCACTTCATTGTTTTACTTACTATTAACTGATGTCTCTCGAGGTTCCTTGCTTGGTCAATTTACCTTCTTATTCTTTTTTAGATTTGCTTCCCATATATATTACAGGTAATGACAGAATGATCTTCAGAAAGAAATTCAGTTCATGGTTGAAAATTAGTATGGGGTAAAAGTTTGGGGTATATTAGGACTGCACTTGAGCAGATAAGGATCTATGCAAAAGGCAATGAGTTGCATCCATCCATCCAGGAAAGACACTCCAGTCATTAACCACACTTGCCAATGTTATTTAAACCAACACTTTAAACAAAGCTTGGAAGGGAGACACAGACTCTTCTTCCCAACAAGCTTATGCACACCCTGGAGGGATGAAAGCCACAAGACACAGAAACAGGGAATATGATGAAAGATAATGATGGCCAGGAGGTCCAGCTAGTCTGTCCAGTTTCATTCTGGTGCAACGCCATAAACAAGTGGTTCCCAAACCTGTCAAAGGGACATTCTAGCCAGTCAGATTTTCAGGATCTCCACAATGAATATGCATGAGATAAATTTGCATGCAGTGGAAGCAGTGGTTGGGAACCACTGCCATAGGCCACATTTGATCTTTGTCTCCTCACTATCTTCAAAGCTAGGGATCCCCTCTGCTTATCCCAGGTTTCTTCAATTCCATTACTTTAGTCTCCACTGCCTTCACTGAGAGGTCTTCCGTGAAGCCATCATTCCTTCCATGGAGAAATATTTCCTGATGTTGCTCATGTAATAATAGTATTTGGGAGATAATAAAGACGGAGAGAAGGACAGTTAAAGAATAGTCCGTGGCTTTGTCCCACAAAAAAGTATGTTGGAAGTTTGGTTATTTTCCTTTTATTGGAAGGCAACTCTTAGCTTGGGATTCCCACTTCATCCCACTTGGGATTCATCCTGTTTGACAAAGGAGAGAACTGAGTTGCTTACCTGTAACTGATATTTTCCACAGACGTAGGATAATCAGCTATACATACTTCCCTCCTCTTTTTCTGGAGATAGATTTAGCTTAGATATAAGACTGAGGGGGCCTCACATGTAGGCAGCTGTGCAGAAATATCTGCACATGCTCAGGAATAGGCTTTTCAGGGATCTAAGCAAGCTAGCTTTGTATTTACATGATTAGTTGGAGTCATCCACTTGTGAGGCTGAATATCCTGCCTACAGAGAACACCCATTACAGGTAAGCAGCTCACTTTAAAGGTTTTTGAATGCCCAGCACTAAGGAAAGTTAGAATAAAGTAAAACTTTGTTGATATCCAAGGAGGGTTGGACCTACTTATAAGGTGTCCCTAGGTACACCTGCAAGGATTCTGGAACTGGGTGAGGGGAGAAGGGGTGGAAATGTGGCATATATTAATTCTCCTCTGAATATTGTGCCACAATGAAAGGGTGACTCCTCCTTTTCAGAAGTACTCTGCTGAGCCGTGGCACCCATCATATCAATCCCCTTAAAAGTGAAGGGGTGACCAACATCAATTGTATTTTATAGTAGTAGCTGCTGAAGGTCAGCAGATATTCAGTGGCCACCAGATAGCCAGATAAATCTGGCTATCTGCCGTTTGAATATCGGGCCCTGTGTGATTATCTGATTTACTCAGTAAAGAGCTACTGGGGAAGAGGAGGAGACGCCCCCTTTAGCCCATCATCCGTAGGTACATATCTAGTGTCTAGTGGAAAATCCAGACCTGCATCCAAGGCTGTAAGTGAGCTTACAGAGAGAGACCTCTGGGAAAAAGGGTCTAGAGTGACTGGTAGAGAGATAAAGAGATGAAAGATAACGGACTTTCACCATTTCTTATGACTCCTATTTCATATTATATATCTTTCTAGTGCCTCTGATCATCATCTCAGGATCTCTTCTATTGACTACTGTCCTGCTCCAAATGCAGGCCTTTCTCATCAATGGCTCTTTGAAATAAGACATTTCTCCTAGGGTGTACAGGAGTAAAAATGTAATTTTTTTGGTGGTAGGGGGTTCCCCATGAATTTCATTTTGTTTATTTTTTTTCTTTAGTTAAAAAAAAAACCAATAAATGAGCATATAAAAAAAAAAAAGAAAGAAAGAAACAGGGCCTCCTGTTTAAGCACAGTAAAAAAAAAAAAAATAAGATTATCTACTAAAATGGAAAAAGCTGAATGGATGATCTATCTCTTACAAAACTAAAGATTGGAGAATCTATCCAGTAAAAGCAATTTTAACACCATGAGTTAGAAATGTAAGAAATAATAACATTTTAAAGGGTAATTTTCAACAGTGTGCATATAAGTCACCACATAACACGCATAAATAGGTCCACCTAAAGTTATATCTATATTTTATAAACTGTGACGCAGAAGACCAACAATATATAGAAAATACTATATATCATCACTCCTAAAATCATGCCTATGCTTCAGTACAACACATTTTCTTTTAATGCAGAGACCCACATAGTTTATGCATCTATTTCATAAAAGTATGTGCATATATTTTATGCATTAAATAATTGTATCGTGTATATAATAACCCTCAGATAATGTGCAGAGGCAGGTGTTTTATAAAGTTGACTGAGGTATACACATATCTCACTTATGAAAATGCTTACCTGTACACATATTTTCAAGCACTGAGACCTCCACCAGTTGAGACAGGCATTAACCAGTTCACCTGCATCCTCCACCACTTGGTCCAGAACCCCCACCCAAAAACTGCAGATGAAAGAGAAGTCAGCTTTAATATATTTGATTTGATTAGCAGGTGGAAAAGTATACATGCATATCTGATGATGAATAAGTGTTCTCCATTTATGAAATATGTAAATAAGGGCACACTTGCAAATCCCATCCCGGCATGCCCTCAAAACACCCTATTTGTACATGAATTTGTTCTGCTCTCAGCACTCAGTCTAGGTCCCTAGACAGACAGTTAAACCTTTTTTCCTGCTTCAGATACCAGAGAACTCAGTTTTTGAATACCAAACAACATTTATTAGAATGATGAACAGGTCAACACTCACTGTGACAAGGCACCAAGGATAGCCGTACAGATTAGGGATGTGCAGAGGGATGCCATACGTTGCATTCGTGATTCGAATTCGTCAGGGAGCAGATACGATGCATTCGGCCGTATGGTGCCCCGATGCATTAATACGGCGCTTTCTATTCGTGTCCCAGCTAAAATTAAAATTAACTACAAACCCCACCCTCCTGACCCCCCCAAGACTTTCCAAAACTCCCTGGTGGTCCAGCGGGGAGTCCGGAAGCCATCCCCTGTACTCTCACACCCTTGGTGCCGGTTTCATCATGGCGCCAATAGCCTTTGTCACAGGGGCTACCGGTGCCATTGGTCAGCCCTTGTCACATGGTCATCGGCGCCATCTTGTGCTCCTACCATGTGACAGGAGCTGACCAATGGCACCGGTAGCCCCTGTGACATAGTATGGGCAAAGGCTATCGGCGCCATTTTGAGTACTGGCATCGGAATGCAGGAGTGCAGGAGGTCGCTCCGGGACCCCCAGGGACTTTTGGCCAGCTTGGGGGGGGCCTCCTGACCCCCACAAGACTTGCCAAAAGTCCAGCGGGGTTCCAGGAGCGACCTCCTGCATGCCGGCCGTCTGATGCCAGTACTCAAAATGGCGCCAATCGCTTTGCCCTCACTATGTCACAGGTACCGACGGTCGGCCCCTGTGACATAGTGAGGGCAAAGGCGATCGGCACCATTTTGAATACTGGCAGCAGATCGCTTTTGCCCTCACTATGTCACAGGGGCCGACCGTCGGTACATATGACATAGTGAGGGCAAAGGTGATCGGCGCCATTTTGAGTACTGGCATTGGACGACCGGCGTGCAGGAGGTCGCTCTCGGACCCCTGCTGGACTTTTGGCAAGTCTTGTGGGGGTCAGGAGGCCCCCCCCAAGCTGGCCAAAAGTCCTTGGGGGTCCAACGGGGGTGCCGGAGCGACCTCCTGCACTCCGGCCATCCGATGCCAGTACTCAAAATGGCATCGATAGTCTTTGCCCATACTATGTCACAGGGGCTACCAGTGCCATTGGTCAGCCCTTGTCACATGGTAGGAGCACAAGATGGTGCCGATGGCCATGTGACAGGGGCTGACTAATGGCACTGGTGGCCCCTGTGACAAAGGCTATCGGCGCTATGATGAAACCAGTACCGAGGGTGTGAGTGCAGGGGATGGTTCCTGGACCCCCCGCTGGACCACCAGGCAGTTTTGGTAAGTCTTGGGGGGGTTCAGGAGGGTGGGGGGGGTTGTTTAAATTTTTATTTAGGTGGCCGTATAATTCGGCGAAGATTCATGTATTCGTGGGGAATCGCGATACGTTTCGCTTCCCCACGAATACTACGAATAGTGCAATATACGTTGCGGATCGCCAATACGGCGAAAATGAATGCACACCCCTAGTACAGATAGCAGAGCCTGGTTCAGCTGTTATGAGTCTCTGGAAGCCCAGTAATTAGAGGGAGAAAACTGCAGCTGTAATAGAAGTTGTGGATACTAGTGAATAGGTGAAAAAAATGTTGAGGTCGATATTCAAAAGCCATTTACATAGATAACTGAAACGTTATTCATCTAAATTTCTACCTGGCTATATTAAAAACCATATGTGAGTAAATGACTAGAATTTAGCTGCATATGTCAGAGGCGTTGCAGTGGCAAGTGGAAGGCGTTTCTGGGCAGAGCAGTGTTAGCCACAAAAGTCATGCAGCTAAATCCGATATTTGGAGTTAGCCACTTAACTTATGCGGCTAACTCTGGTCATGCCATAGAGCTGTCCTAAAGTTGTTCAGATATACTTATCCGGCTAACTTTAATATAGCCAGGGATATTCAGAGGTGCAGCCAAATAGCTATATCTAGCTAATTTACTTAACCAGCCATTCCATGGCTGAACATCAGTCCAGATATGTCTAAGAGCCTGGAGGAGGATTCAGGATGAGCTGTGAGCCAGAATGTTACGAGCGCGCGCGGGCGCGGTCGTCTCGAGCTGGTGGTGAGCCCTTGGGCCACGGCGAAAGCTAGGGAGGAGCCCCAGCCACACCATGGGAGGTGAGCTGGGCAGGCATGGTGAGCCAGGCGGGTACAGAAGCAGGCACAGAGTCTGACCCTCAGCCGGACCTGCACGCCCATGGTAGCCAACAGTGGGAAGTTGACTGATGAACGGTCCTCCGACTGTTCCCGGCCCTTTCGGACCTGCTGCTGGGAATGGCAATGGGCAGCAGGCCGGACAGAGGCGAGGGCAGACAGAGTCCTTTACACTGAAGACATCAGACGGGGGCTGAAGCAGACATCCAAGACAGGCTGAAGCAACAGGTTGGAGACATCAGGGCAAAGGCTGAAGCAGACATCGTAGACAAGGCAGGTGCAGACATCGTAGACAAGGCTGGAAGGAAACATGGCACTGTCCATCAGGGTGCCCTACTCAGCCCACCCGTGGGACTGAGTCGCGGACCACCCTGTCCCAGACGCGCCCTACACAGCCCAGGAAGGCTGGTCGCGGACCACGCTGAGGAAAGGAGGGTGCAGGGAAGACAAAGCGGAAGATCCAGGCGAACAGGAACTCCGATGCTGGGATACTGACATCCGAAGCCCCTTCGGCTGGCAGGCAGGGAAGCTCCAGAGCCAGGGGGACAAATCCCTCCTGTTGTGCACTCCAGGGCCCAACAGGACAGAAGGCTCAGGAACCAGACGAGGACATAGGGCAGAACAACCGGAACTGGAACAGGACATCAGGAACACATCAAGGCAGACATCAGGAACTCATCAGGTAGTGGATATCCGGAACGAGACAGGACAAGGAGCCATCAATACATGGAGGACCTGGATCGGCAAGGTTACAGGCGACTGTAATGCACAATCCGAAGGCCAGTTGCAAATGACAAGAAAGTCCTTAAATACTGGAGGTAGAAGGCAACTCCCTGGGAGGAGCTTGCCAGGACCGCCCACCGCTGGTCCTATAAGTCAGGTGGAGAGCTGCGGGCCAGCCCCTAGGGAAACGGGCGTGGCTGGAAACCAGGAAGTCCAAACAGCCAAGCAAGCCACAGGAACAGCTAGGCCTCTCAGGCCCTGGAGCAAGTCCCGGATGGAACACAGGCGAGGCCCTGGCTTCGGAGCGGCCTCCGGTGGAAGGTGAGAGACCACCTGTAGCACAGCAACAGGGGGGATCGTAACAAGAATACCCTTTTCCCCGATTGAAAAATCTCTCCAGGTAGGGAACAGTTTCAGATCTCTTTGAATCAAGGGACAAATAGAAAAAGAAGATAGACTGAGAGAGAGAGACCAAAACAGGAACAGATTCAATAGGAAGTTCTGAGACATTCAAACAGTAACCCACACTACTCTGCTTTCAGTGTGGAAACTGATCATGTCTGGCTGAATTTCTATTTCACTTTGTATCAGCTTTGCTATCTTTACTGCCCATTGTGCTTCACATAATTTAAGCAATGGTATGATGTGGTTAGGATGAGGTGCTAATTTAGCCTTGCCAATGATAAATCCTATATAGGATCTTCCTTCTGCATCTTTCATTTTCTCATGGGCCAAAGCAGCTATAGCCTTTACATAAGAATCTGAAAAGACACAAAGTTCTTTGTAACAAGCTACATGGAGATATCTAGAGGTATGCATACTTGGAATCCAGAGCTGCTCACGATCTTGCAAGGAACCGTTCCACGTTTCCCATTCTTCTTTCTTCTCCAGAGGCATTGGAGCATCCCGCTTCCTTGTCTCTGATGAAAGTTCTCTTAATAAAGACTTCCCTTGTAGGGATGTGAATCGTGTGCCCGATCGTCTTAATGATTGAAATCGTCTGGCATGAGAGGAAAATCGTGTTTGGCACGAATTTTTAGTTAAAAAATTGTTTTTTCCAATTAGTGCTCACTAACGGGAGTTAGTGCGCGCTAACAGGAAGTTAGCGCGCACTAATCATTGTTAGTGCGCACTAACAGAAAATGATACAATTTGACACTTTTCAGGTCAGTTAAGGTCAGTTTAGGAATGAATATGTATTCCTATTGGCTGCCCTCTTATTTATTCATGTTACCAAGGTTCCCACTGAGGTGATGGTTGGGGGGATGGGAAATGGAAACAGTTGGTTACTTGACAAAAAAAGTAATGTGATCAGTCAATGTGACTAGAACTTGTGCCCTATCCCTGATACTGGGAGTGTTCTGATCTTCCTGCACGCAGTGCCCTATCCCTGATACCAGGGGTGTTGTAATCTTCCGGCACACAGTGCCCTATCCCTGATACCGGGAGTGTTGTGATCTTCCTGCACACAGTGCCCTATCCCTGATACCGGGAGTGTTGTGATCTTCCTGCACTCAGTGCCATATCCCTGATACCGGGAGTGTTGTGATCTTCCTGTACTCAGTGCCATATCCCTGATACTGGGAGTGTTGTGATCTTCCTGCACACATTGCCCTAACCCTGATACAGGGAGTGTTGTGCTCTTCCTGCACGCAGTGCCCTAACCCTGATAATGGGAGTGTTGTGATCTCCCTGCACACAGTGTCCTAACCCTGATACCGGGAGTGTTGTGATCTTCCTGCATGCAGTGCCGTATCCCTGATACTGGGAGTGTTGTGATCTTCCTGCACGCAGTGCCCTATCCCTGATACCAGGGGTGTTGTGATCTTCCTGCACTCAGTGCCATATCCCTGATACCGGGACTGTTGTGCTCTTCCTGCACGCAGTGCCCTAACCCTGATAACGGGAGAGTTGTGATCTTCCTGCACACAGTGCCCTAACCCTGATACCGGAGTATTGTGATCTTCCTGAATTCAGTGCCGTATCCCTGATACTGGGAGTGTTGTGATCTTCCTGCATGCAGTGCCCTATCCCTGATACCAGGGGTGTTGTGATCTTCCTGCATGCAGTGCCCTATCCCTAATACTAGGAGGGTTATGATCTTCCTGCACACAGTGCCCTATCCCTGATACCGATAGTGTAGTTATCTTGCTGCACAGAGTCCCCTAACCCTGATACCGGGACTGTTGTGATCTTGGTGCATGCAGTGGCCTATCCCTAATACCAGGAGTGTTGTGATCTTCCTGCACACAGTGCCCTATCCCTGATACCGGGAGTGTTGTGATCTTCCTGCTTGCAGTGCCCTATCCCTGATACTGGAAGTGTTGTGATCTTCCTGCATGCAGTGCTGTATCCCTGATACTGGGAGTGTTGTGATCTTCCTGCACGCAGTGCCCTATCCCTGATACCAGGGGTGTTGTGATCTTCATGCATGCAGTGCGCTATCCCTGATACCAGGGGTGTTGTGATCTTCCTGCATGCAGTGCCCTATCCCTAATACCGGGAGTGTTGTGATCTTCCTGCACACAGTGCCCTATCCCTGATACCGGGAGTGCTGTGATCTTCCTGCACTCAGTGCCCTATCCCTGATACTGGGACTGTTGTGATCTTCCTGCACACAGTGCCCTAACCCTGATAATGGGAGTGTTGTGATCTTCCTGCAGGCAGTGCCCTAACCCTCATACCGGGAGTGTTGTGATCTTCCTGCACGCAGTGCCCTAACCCTGATACCGGGAGTGTTGTGATCTTCATGCATTATGACACACACCTGGAATGTTGATTCATGCCAACTTTCTTGTTGTGCCTGTCTCTGCAGCCAAGTTCAGTTTCTCTGATAGGGTTGACGTAAGGGAATTTGGCTTATTACAATAAGAGCGTCATGGCTCCTCATGCTGAAGAAGAAGAGTGTGAAAAGTCTAAGGTAGGGCCGAAAGGTTGCCTCTTCTGCTTACCAGGAGTTTAAAAAATAAAAACATGACTGTCTGGCCCCAGTGGCCTAATGGATAAGGCACTGGCCTCCTAAGCCAGGGATTGTGGGTTCAAGTTCCACCTTCGGTGGCTTTAAGAGATCTTGCTTTGGATTACAACATTGCCACAGCTTTTCTTGCATCAGAAGAAACACGTTAGAGGCAGAAAAATAAATTGGATTCCTCTCTAGAACTCACAGAACCATGGGATAGATGTGGTGGATGAGACAGAAGTCAAACCAGTGAAAAGCTGAAATAACAAAAACAACAGCTAAGAATTCATTGGTGCAAACTGCAGCTTCCCACTGCTTTCATGAACATGAGGAGCAAAGTAGGGAAGCAATTTTATGCAGAGGTGGCAGTCCATGCATGGAAGTGGCTCCCAGAGTAGTTGGTTGAGAAAAAATAGGTTAAATGATTTCCAAAAATTATTGGAGAAGGGAAGGTGGGAAAAAAGGCAAGAGGTGGGTGGCATGTGATAGAGAACCCAATGTAAGATGCACCTGGGATCCTGCCATTTTTGCTACACTAGACTAACAAGGCTACACCCCGAGACGGTTGGAGAAATTCCTATCTTATAAAATTGTAGGAAAGGGATTTTCAACTACTCTATTCTTATAAACCTCTCCTTTAGTAATAGTATCCCTAACTTTCTTAGGATATATTGATTTAGGTGAAGAATTGGCAGGGAGCCTTGATCTCTTTTTTCTCCAAGGAATTCAATGCTTTTAGGCTTCTCTGAGTTTGGAAGGTCTTTCGTCCTTTTGCCCTGTAGGAAGTACTACCATGTATTAGAAAGTGTAGAGTAGTTTGACTTTCAACAAGTGGATTTTCTGGGCACTCTAATCTGTATGTTGAATCTTCATTCACAGTGCCTTTATTTTTCTGGCTGGCTCTGCAGCAAACTTCTATCTTCTATAATTGAACACATGAACAGCATTCTGACACACAGTACAAGTATATTTCAACTTTTCACATCCTCTTCCTCACCGTACCTTACCATGTTTCCCTAACTGAATCAACCTCATCCTTCATGTCTCGATTAAGCTTATATCCGGTATTTTTGAATAGAGAAGCAGATCAACTACTTCGCTTTTATGCCACACAGTCTCTAGCACATTAGGAAATGCTTTTCAGAAACATGTACACTGTATTTCGTACCTTTACTAAGCAGTGCATCACTGATAGACCTGGGTAGAGACAAAGTCCCCAGTGGTGCAGAAATAGAATCAGAAAAATCAGGAAGTGTCACGGTGGTGTCCCGCACACATCCCCTGGGAGTTAAAGAGGGTATAGGTGCTCATGTGACCCCAGTGATCTAATAGACAAGGTACTGGTTTTCTAAACTTGAGACTATTACTTCAAGTTCCACATGGGATGGGTTTTTTCTTGTAGGCAACTCTTGTTTTCAGCCACTCCATGACTTGCAGGTCATTGAGAGTATCCAAAGAGACAAACATAGTGCAAGTCCACAAATATAAACCTAATGAGATGAGCTGAGGGTGATTACCTTAGAAAAGATTTGGGGTAGGGGGATAAATTTGAGAAGAATACTTAATGTAACTCAGAAAAGAATACATTGGAGAAGAGAACATTCTCCAAGAGGTTATCGTATGAGGATGAAGAAGACAGACACTGGAGTAAATTCAGGAAGGGTGCAGAATACATGAAACAGGTCTTCAGAGCATTGATAGCTGGAAAACACAGCAAAGGAATTAATAGGGAATTGGTCTGGAATAGGGACATTGGAGAAGAGATACTTCTTAAAAAAAATAAGCCATCCTTTCCCAGCCAGTATTTAATTCAAAATTATGTTTGAAATATTGGCCAAACTTGCCTGTGATATACAGTGCAGCTGGAAAATGTGGTAGGATAAATGCACCTTGGCATCCCCACCTGCCCAAAAAATGAGTATTTGGATGCTTCCTATAGGTGAACACTAAAAACCTGCTGATGTGCTGTAGCAGTAATGACTGCAGGTAACATATTGATTAGCTGTTTGCCTCTGAAAAGGCAGATTCTCTAGGCATTATGACACACACCTGGAATGTTGATTCATGCCAACTTTCTTGTTGTGCCTGATTCTGCAGCCAAGTTCAGTTTCTCTGATAGGGTTGACGTAAGGGAATTTGACTTATTACAATAAGAGCGTCATGGCTCCTCATGCTGAAGAAGAAGAGTGTGAAAAGTCTAAGGTAGGGCCGAAATGTTGCCTCTTCTGCTTACCAGGAGTTTAAAAAATAAAGACATGACTGTCTTGCCCCAGTGGCCTAATGGATAAGGCACTGGCCTCCTAAGCCGGGGATTGTGGGTTCAAGTCCCACCTGGGGTGGTTCTAAGAGATCTTGCTTTGGATTACAACATTGCCACAGCTTTTCTTGCATCAGAAGAAACACGTTAGAGGCAGAAAAATAAACTGGATCCCTCTCTAGAACTCACAGAACCATGGTAGAGATGTGGGGGATGAGACAGAAGTCAAACCAGTGAAAAGCTGAAATAACAAAAACAACAGCTGAGAATTCATTGGTGCAAACTGCAGCTTCCCACTGCTTTCATGAACATGAGGAGCAAAGTAGGGAAGCAATTTTATGCAGAGGTGGCAGTCCATGCATGGAAGTGGCTCCCAGAGTAGTTGGTTGAGAAAAAATAGGTTAAATGATTTCCAAAAATTATTGGAGAAGGGAAGGTGGGAAAAAAGGCAAGAGGTGGGTGGCATGTGATAGAGAACCCAATGTAAGATGCACCTGGGATCCTGCCATTTTTGCTACACTAGACTAACAAGGCTACACCCCGAGACGGTTGGAGAAATTCCTATCTTATAAAATTGTAGGAAAGGGATTTTCAACTACTCTATTCTTATAAACCTCTCCTTTAGTAATAGTATCCCTAACTTTCTTAGGATATATTGATTTAGGTGAAGAATTGGCAGGGAGCCTTGATCTCTTTTTTCCCCAAGGAATTCAATGCTTTTAGGCTTCTCTGAGTTTGGAAGGTCTTTCGTCCTTTTGCCCTGTAGGAAGTACTACCATGTATTAGAAAGTGTAGAGTAGTTTGACTTTCAACAAGTGGATTTTCTGGGCACTCTAATCTGTATGTTGAATCTTCATTCACAGTGCCTTTATTTTTCTGGCTGGCTCTGCAGCAAACTTCTATCTTCTATAATTGAACACATGAACAGCATTCTGACACACAGTACAAGTATATTTCAACTTTTCACATCCTCTTCCTCACCGTACCTTACCATGTTTCCCTAACTGAATCAACCTCATCCTTCATGTCTCGATTAAGCTTATATCCGGTATTTTTGAATAGAGAAGCAGATCAACTACTTCGCTTTTATGCCACACAGTCTCTAGCACATTAGGAAATGCTTTTCAGAAATATGTACACTGTATTTCGTACCTTTACTAAGCAGTGCATCACTGATAGACCTGGGTAGAGACAAAGTCCCCAGTGGTGCAGAAATAGAATCAGAAAAATCAGGAAGTGTCACGGTGGTGTCCCGCACACATCCCCTGGGAGTTAAAGAGGGTATAGGTGCTCATGTGACCCCAGTGATCTAATAGACAAGGTACTGGTTTTCTAAACTTGAGACTATTACTTCAAGTTCCACATGGGATGGGTTTTTTCTTGTAGGCAACTCTTGTTTTCAGCCACTCCATGACTTGCAGGTCATTGAGAGTATCCAAAGAGACAAACATAGTGCAAGTCCACAAATATAAACCTAATGAGATGAGCTGAGGGTGATTACCTTAGAAAAGATTTGGGGTAGGGGGATAAATTTGAGAAGAATACTTAATGTAACTCAGAAAAGAATACATTGGAGAAGAGAACATTCTCCAAGAGGTTATCGTATGAGAATGAAGAAGACAGACACTGGAGTAAATTCAGGAAGGGTGCAGAATACATGAAACAGGTCTTCAGAGCATTGATAGCTGGAAAACACAGCAAAGGAATTAATAGGGAATTGGTCTGGAATAGGGACATTGGAGAAGAGATACTTCTTAAAAAAATAAGCCATCCTTTCCCAGCCAGTATTTAATTCAAAATTATGTTTGAAATATTGGCCAAACTTGCCTGTGATATACAGTGCAGCTGGAAAATGTGGTAGGATAAATGCACCTTGGCATCCCCACCTGCCCAAAAAATGAGTATTTGGATGCTTCCTATAGGTGAACACTAAAAACCTGCTGATGTGCTGTAGCCGTAATGACTGCAGGTAACATATTGATTAGCTGTTTGCCTCTGAAAAGGCAGATTCTCTAGGCATTATGACACACACCTGGAATGTTGATTCATGCCAACTTTCTTGTTGTGCCTGATTCTGCAGCCAAGTTCAGTTTCTCTGATAGGGTTGACGTAAGGGAATTTGACTTATTACAATAAGAGCGTCATGGCTCCTCATGCTGAAGAAGAAGAGTGTGAAAAGTCTAAGGTAGGGCCGAAATGTTGCCTCTTCTGCTTACCAGGAGTTTAAAACATAAAAACATGACTGTCTTGCTCCAGTGGCCTAATGGATAAAGCACTGGCCTCCTAAGCCAGGGATTGTGGGTTCAAGTCCCACCTGGGGTGGCTCTGAGAGATCTTGCTTTGGATTACAACATTGCCACAGCTTTTCTTGCATCAGAAGAAACACGTTAGAGGCAGAAAAATAAACTGGATCCCTCTCTAGAACTCACAGAACCATGGTAGAGATGTGGGGGATGAGACAGAAGTCAAACCAGTGAAAAGCTGAAATAACAAAAACAACAGCTGAGAATTCATTGGTGCAAACTGCAGCTTCCCACTGCTTTCATGAACATGAGGAGCAAAGTAGGGAAGCAATTTTATGCAGAGGTGGCAGTCCATGCATGGAAGTGGCTCCCAGAGTAGTTGGTTGAGAAAAAATAGGTTAAATGATTTCCAAAAATTATTGGAGAAGGGAAGGTGGGAAAAAAGGCAAGAGGTGGGTGGCATGTGATAGAGAACCCAATGTAAGATGCACCTGGGATCCTGCCATTTTTGCTACACTAGACTAACAAGGCTACACCCCGAGATGGTTGGAGAAATTCCTATCTTATAAAATTGTAGGAAAGGGATTTTCAACTACTCTATTCTTATAAACCTCTCCTTTAGTAATAGTATCCCTAAATTTCTTAGGATATATTGATTTAGGTGAAGAATTGGCAGGGAGCCTTGATCTCTTTTTCCCCCAAGGAATTCAATGCTTTTAGGCTTCTCTGAGTTTGGAAGGTCTTTCGTCCTTTTGCCCTGTAGGAAGTACTACCATGTATTAGAAAGTGAAGAGTAGTTTGACTTTCGACAAGTGGATTTTCTGGGCACTCTAATCTGTATGTTGGATCTTCATTCACAGTGCCTTTATTTTTCTGGCTGGCTCTGCAGCAAACTTCTATCTTCTATAATTGAACACGTGAACAGCACTCTGACACACAGTACAAGTATATTTCAACTTTTCAAATCCTCTTCCTCACCGTACCTTACCATGTTTCCCTAACTGAATCAACCTCATCCTTCATGTCTCGATTAAGCTTATATCCGGTATTTTTGAATAGAGAAGTTGATCAACTACTTCGCTTTTATGCCACACAGTCTCTAGCACATTAGGAAATGCTTTTCAGAAACATGTACACTGTATTTCGTAAGTTTACTAAGCAGTGCATCACTGATAGACCTGGCTAGAGACAAAGTCCCCAGTGGTGCAGAAATAGAATCAGAAAAATCAGGAAGTGTCACGGTGGTGTCCCGCACACATCCCCTGGGAGTTAAAGAGGGTTTATTTTTCAATTTTTAATTATTCATTTTAATTTTAATATGTAATTTTTTATCTCATATACTGCATCAGCAACGTGTCTGAATAATTTCTCTGAGACCACCCAGACTTCTCAATCATTTGTGGTTTTTCAATTATATCTCTCAGGATTAAATAAAGTCTATTATTTTATATGAGAATATCCCGTTCACCTCTATATAATACTGCTGGCTCAACAATGGCCGAAGTTTCGCATCGTCTAGCTTCATCAGGAGCCTTAATGGTAGATCAGTAGTAAATAACTTCTTCCAGAATGGGTTTACCTCCAGATATTCTTATATGTCCTTAAATTCCTTAAATGTTCTTATCCCTTTATTCAATCCAAATCAATTATTAGTAAAAGTTTTCTATCATATAATTTCTACTTATCTTTTTGTTCGCAAAGATTTTTACCCTTTCTTGGAACAGCATGTCTCCCACATTTTCAGTCAAGGAACAGAGGCCGCTCACTCAGTGAGCTTCAGTTTAAATATCTTACAATTGAATCACGTAGCCATTGGACCACGAAGCTGTCATGACGTGCCTCATCACATGTCCTCCCCTCTATTCACTTAGGGTAGATTTTTTTAAAAAAGCGCGTTCGCGTACTTTTGTTTGTGCACCAGGCGCAAACAAAAGTACGCTGGATTTTAAAAGATACGCGCGTAGCCGCATGTATCTTCTAAAATCCTGGATCGGCGCGTGCAAGGCTGCCGATTTTGGGCAGCCGACGCGCGCCAAGCCGCGCAGCCTGTCACTTTCTTTCGCCCTCCCCTAACCTTCCCCTCCCTTCCCCTCCCTTCCCCTACCTAACCCCCCCCCCCCCCCCGGCCCTATCTAAACCTCCCCTACCTTTATCCATGGATTTACGCCTCCTGGAGGAAGACGTAAATCCACGCGCGCCAGCGGGCTGCTGGCGCGCCGAGATGACCCGGGGGCGGTTCCGGAGGGCGCGGCCATGCCCCCGGAATGCCCCGGCCTGAAACCACGCCCCCGGGCCCACCCCCGAAACGCTGCGTCCCGCCCCCAAAACGCCGCGTCGTTCGGCCCCGCCCCCGACACGCCCCCTTCCGAAAACCCCGGGACCTACGCGCATCCCGGGGTTCTGCGCGCGCCGGCAGCCTATGGAAAATAGGCGCGCCGGCGCGCAAGGCCCTGCTCGCGTAAATCCGGGTGGATTTACGCGAGCAGGGCTTTGAAAATCCGCCCATTAGAGAAAAGCACTTCTTAAAGAAAGACATTCAATTCTAAGCTTGTGCTCACACCACATCGGGTGTACAGTCTTTAAACAATTTGTCCATTTTTGTTCTGTCTATAATAACTTGATGTTTAAATCCCCACCCCACCAATGAGCGGGGTGGGGATTTAGCACACATACTCATAAATCATCAAAACTGTGTGTCAGTTCTTGACACACAGTTTAAAAATTGAAAAATAAAAAATACTTAGTTTTTGGCATAATATAGTTAATGTGACAATACCAGGTCCTTCTATTATAATGATGAATGTCACATAGAGATGTGAATCGGAACCAGAATCTGATTGGTTCCGATTCAAATCTTAAAATTTTTATCGTCCAGCTTGATTTTTTTTTTGTTATCGGCTGCACCCGATCTGATAACAAAAAAACCCTCCCCCACCCTCCCGAACCCCCAAAAAATGTTTTAAAATTACCTGGTGGTCCAGTGGGGGCTCGGGGAGCGATCTCCCGCTCTCGGGCCATCGCTGCGTTAATAAAAATGGTGCCGATTGCCCTTTGCCCTTACCATGTGACAGGGAAGCCGTGCCATTGGCTGGCCCCTGTCACATGGTAGGAGCAATGGATGGCCGGCGCCATCTTTAAAGATAGCGCCAGCCATGACGATTTACTGATGATTTAAAAAATATCGGACGATTTTTTAAATCGTCAAAAAGCGATTCACATCCCTAATGTCACATGTGCACACAGAGACGAGCCTGATTCACCCCTTGGCACCAGAGCATCAAGTCTGGAGTGTAAAGCCCTACACTGTAAGATAGGTGTTTGCTGTATGTAGCATTGTAAGATAGGTGTTTGCTGTATGTGGGATGATATTATAGTAGGACCTATGGTCTGCATATAGAGGGCATGTCTTCTTAGTTGTAGATATGTTCATGGTATATTTTTATTTGTTTGCATTTCTGTATGGAAACATTACCTAATGCTGTCCACTGTCCTCCCACATTCAAACCCAACTAAACAGAATTTTCATTGCCACATTTCCTATTCAACCCTATTACTTGAATGTGAGTTTGCAGATTGCCCCATCTTGAGCCAAATAAGCACCCTTTAAAAGAATGCATGCAGATAGTTGGTGATCTCAGCAGCTAGGCAAGCTGATTAACAACTTGTGGCTCCAGATACTATATGTTTGGAAGAGGTACATGATTTATATTTTCACTGGAGTATCAAGAGGTGCTGAAAGAGGAGTTGGGGACCTATACTGATTGTTAACCTAGAAATTCTTTAGAAACTTAGAAACTTATGCTGTCAAACTAAAACATATACCATGCTCACTGTTGCAGGGAACCAAGATGAGGAACAGGCAGGACCAAGTGTTGTACAAGAGCCATGTCGCTGCATTTGGCAACTGCCCAAAACATCAGAGGAGGAGGAGGACCCACAGGAATGGTAACCCATGGGGAAACAGCTGCCACAACCATCTGGCAAGCCACAGGAGGAGTCGGAGGATGTGATGCAGGAGGAGCCAGAAAGGAAGAACAGCTAGCTGGCCTAGATTCTTCAGAGGAGGAGGAGGGTGCAGAACACCACAGGTGGAGGCCAGGCTAGCAGAGTGCCTCCTTATTGCCATGAATGCCCAAATCCTAGAGGAGGTGGCAGCACTGCGTCCAGAACTTCACAGCCTGCAGGCGGTGATATAGGAAGAAGTGAGGGACCTATGACATGAAATGAATGAGCAGACAGCTGTATGGAGGGAGCTGCTCAATAGAATGCCCCCTTGGCAGCCACAGTCACCAGCAACACCAGCGGTACCTTCCCAACCTGCCAGACCATCCTGCAGTTACCTGCCTGAAGAGCAAAGTCCTGCACCCTCTGATGTATCATCTCTAAGGAGGAGCTCAAGACACAGCTTTCCCAGTGCTCCCACACATGGCCAAGAAAGGGAAAATGAGGCCAAAAGAGGCAGTACCTTTAATTTGTTCATTACTTCTATATAGTCTCACATTAATAAATATACTGTCACCTACAAAAATATCTTTGTATCAGAGTGTTCCTTTCCTCTATAGCCTGTCTTTGACTGTGGTGATATATTACTTGCAATTTCTCCTGACTGAGCTTTTGTTCCTCATCCTCTTCCTCTTCATCTGTATTTTTTCATCTAGTCCCTCTGGAGTAGGCATGCATCTGGTTTTGGCCAAGTTATGTAGCATACAACAGGTTTGGAAGATCTGACAGACTTTAGGAGGGTTGTAGAGAGGGCATTCTCCATATTTGTGCAGACAGTGGAAGCATGTTTTGAGTAGGCCAAAGGTTCTCTCAATGACTGTTCTTGTCATCCATTGGGCCCTGTGGTATTGCATCTCTGCTGTACTCTGTGGGGTGGCTACAGGGATCATGAGCTATGTTTTGAGGGGATAGCCTCTATCAATTGTAAGGAAGAAACTAGAGCAGAACAGTTATATAGGCTTTCAGGATGGACTGGACATTAGGGGATTAGGCTGGGTTGGAGCTCTCCTCTGGACCAGGCAGACCTCCTAGAGATGTGGGACACTTATAGAGGAGGCTGGTTGTGATATGGTATTATCAATGGATTGAGTAACAACAATAGTGAGTTCATTCTGTAAAGGAATTCCACATTTAAGTGAACTCCCCTCCCCCCCCCCCCCCCCACACACACACAAGAGACGGAGGTTTGAGCATGCTACCATTTAAATGAACTAAAAGAAAGGGAGACCAATGCAGATGTGTAATTTGAGCTACAAGCCAAGGAAACACAGAACGAAATTGAAAAGATCATCAGACCTCTTAGTGTGAAGGTACTTAATTGACCAATGAATATATTAGTCAGATATTCAGGTAGGGGATTAGCATGTCATAGCCCCCTGGACTTCTGCTGGAAAATTTGTAAGAAATATCACTAAAAAATCAGAGGATTAAAACTCCTAAATTATATAACCATGACTGGAGAAGGGATTTACGAGAGAAATGTACTGGAAAACAGTCCTAGGAAGTTATCAGATTTTCACCCTGACTAGCAGGGGTATTCAGACACGTAAGTACAGAGGTCTCAGACAACAGGGGCTGGCCAGGCAGAATAGAAGGGTGTACACATGGCCTTTCTCTGTCTGGGACTTGGTCTTTTGTCTGAGAGGTGACCCATACAGGGTCAGACAATATATAAAGCAAAAGACAGGCTGAGAGAAGTTGACTTATCAGGGCTGGGTAACAGCGCCTGACTGGCCATGAGCTTAGTGGAGCTAAAATTGCTGAAAGCTGAGACTGTGGAGGGGCAGAGCCCCTGAACATTAAAACAGACATGAGCCTAGTGGAGCTGTAAACCAAAGCCAGAAAAATCTTCTTACCGAGGGAGGAGAACTGAAGGACAGCAGCATATGGTCTCCCCCCTTGAGTGAGAGGACCCCAGTGGCATATCTGGAGATCAAATGGTCACCCTTGATCTCTCAGCAGAGTGGAAGGAGACGGTTTAGATACAACTGATCCCCCCCCCCCAACCAGACTAACACTGCCCACCAGCCCAGTTGCATCTTTTTACATGGGTGAGACTTAGGATAAAGAGGGAGGATAATAATAATAATACTTGAGTAAGTGGAAACACAAGAGGTCCCTTCTATTCTACATTGTGGTATACTGTGGGGGGTCAACAACCCCAAATTGCCAAATATTAAATGTTATTGCTACCTTGTAGAAATGTGTATCATTGTGTAGCCTGAGACTATTAACCATGAGTAGATAAGTGTGCTGCTTGACATCCTATTAGCTCTGTACATAGTGTATGTAAAGGGAAGCAAAGTATCTAACATATAACTGACAAGCAAATCAATATAATAAAACCTGTATATATTTGTATATACTGCCAGCCTTGATCACAGTCCCATTTGTTTTCCTGGGGTAAAGGGAGTGAAATCCCACCCACTAACACCTTTTCCCCAGGTGGAGGCACCAGGCACCAAGAATGTAAGAACCAATGGAGTCTGGCCTAGGGGGGGCTCCCATCAGGTCAGTCGTGGACCCAGGAATGCCCTTCGAGGTGAGCAGTCCTGGGGCGTTATATAAACTTTGGCTCTCTCAACAGATCAGGATGTATCAAATAAATGTTCACTTTCAAATTCTTCAACAATAAAGAGTTTTCAGTCCTGTCTTAACAAGCAATTACCATTAACTAACTCTTGATTTTTATCTTCTGTACACAGCATAAGTAAAATGCTTTTGCCTCTGTCCTGTTACAGTTGTTATCCTTCTTTGCTTTCTTTCTCTCTTTTATGCTGTTTCTTTCTCTCTGTGGCATTCTTTTTCCAGCCTGCTTCTTTCTTTTTCAGCTGCTGCCATGCTCTGGTCAAAGCACATGAAGTCAGACCCAGAAAATATTACCCAGGGGTCCTCAGTGGTAACATTTACAAAAACAAAAAATGTTTCCTTTTTTCCCTTTCAGCAGGAATGATGATTTTTGGCATAGTTTAAATCATTGAAATTACTTTCAGTAGCCTTAATTAAAATGAAGCACTGCAGGTCATAGGGTGTCCTTCCCCAGGCCTCTTACTGGATTTTCTCATGTGGAGAACACTTTGTGGAATTTCTAATTGCTTGGCAAGCTGCCAAGCCTGAATCTTAGAAAGGAAGTCAAATCCTGAACTGGATTCTTGCTTAGATTGGAGTTCTAGCACAGGGGTTTTTCCTGGCCATATAAACATACCAAACCAGCCTTACACAAGTGACAGGAGCGTCCACTGGTCACGCCAACACTCAGTCTGGTCCAAACATTTATTTTTTAAACTATTTTTTCTGGGAGCTACATGGATTTGCTTACTGAGATTCATTTTTCTCTCCAGGACACTCTTTCATACAGCTGGGCAGCAGAGGCTATCCCAACATCCCTTGCTGCTCTCTCTGCTGAGCTCCATACTCTGATGTGCCTCTATCACTGCCAGGGAGGAGGGCTGTGCTAGCTTGTCACTGCTGCAGGAGCTTGGTAAGTGCCCTCTGCTGCTTGTCCTTTCTCTCTCTTGCCTTTATTTTACTCAGTTTTAGCTTTCTTTTACTTTGATTTCTTTGATTTTAAATTTGTGTTTGCCCCTGCGGTACTGATATAACCTGGCTCCTTTAAAAGTCCAGGCTATGACATCATCGTTGCTGGGCTGCTAAAGTAACCAAACCAGCAGCAGATCCATTTGCTCTCTGCTTTAAACAGCTGATACTGGGAGAGAGACGGTGCCAAAACAAAAGAGTAGAATGCTGTCTCTGCCAAACCCTGCCCCTGCTGCAGCCCAGGTAACTTTTATTTAATAATGATTTTTAACCTGTTCACAGTAAAAAAAAAAAAAAAAAAAACCCTAAAATAAAAGGTCCCACACTCCCTGTCCCTTACTAACTTTGAGGCTCTTGTCCAAGTCTTTAAGGGACAGGAACAATTCCTAGTAACTCCTGCATCACCATTTCCACATCAAAAATGGCAATTATTGCAGGGTTGGCTTGTGCCAAGTTGTTTTATATCTATAAATCAATACGCAGAGTAATAAGGTGAAATAACCAAACCAATCGAGGAGTCAAATACAGAAGGTTTAGAAGCAAAACCTTAGCTTGCCCAGTTTGTGCTGTTCAAAACGTGCAATTTTATTGCATCTTAGCAATAAAATTGTTGGTCCCCTGACACAAGCTGTGTTTCAGGAAACAGAGTCGGGAGGGACCAATTCTAAACTATGAATTTTCAGAGATGAATGAACAATATATGCTCCTGTAATAAACATCATGTTTTGAACAGCACAAACTGGACAAGTTAAGTTTTTGCTTCCAAACCTTTGGTATTTGGTATAAATTAATATGGCCATAAAGCAGTATGGCTGTGAAACAAGCTTCATGGCAGTATTGCTTTATGACAAATTGCTTTACGGCTGTAAAACAACTTGATGCTGGCTGGCCTTGCAATTGGCAGCATTTTGTCAAAATGGAATTGTTAAAATAGGAGAGACTTGAGATTGTTCCTGCTCCTTTGATGCCTGTATCAGAGGCAGCCAGTGGGTAAGGGGATGGGGGGCTTGCAGGGGGCAACAGGAAGCTATGGCACACAAAGAAGGCTGCAGGGGCGAAAGGGGACATTTTTTTAAAACTTCTAATCAACTAGTGCACACTTTCTGCAACCTGCATGCACTATTTGCCAAAACATAAAATAGAAACAAACATTTGGGGGTTTTTTTTTAATCCTCTAGGGATTTGTTTTATTTGAAACCAACTGAACTGAAAATAAGTATTTTAAGTTCAGTTGCATGCTCATGATAAACAAATGCACAACCTTACTAGACTCATATAACCCTTCTCAATTAACTACATTGGCTTACTGTCCATTTCCACATACAGTGCAATCTTCTCTTTCACACAAGGGCATTCATTCTCCAGTTCCTCATTACCTCTCCTGTCTTTTTTCTCTCTATACCCTTCGTCATGAACTCTGCCCATTGGACAAGTCACTTTTATAGTGTCTGTCTATGCCTTTTTCTTCCATCACCAAGTCCTGACTCCATGCATGTTGTGAATACGGGCTAGTGGACCCTTGGGCCAGCCTACAGGAGACTTGGGAAGGACTTCACTGGTCTCAACTGAACAGGCCAGGAGGCAGACTCCTGGCGGACAGGTAGAAACGGCTTCACCCTGGAAGCTGGTACTCCCCCGGGAGGAGCCCTTGGGAGTCCAGCCGCTGGGACTTAGGAGATTCACCCTGGAAGTCGGAGCCCATAGGGGCCTGACCGCTGGGACTTAGGCGAGGCGGACTATGCACAGGAAGCAGGCGAGTATCAGGCTTGGCTGAGGCAGGCTTGAACCCAGCTTGGGCTGTAGGCAGGCAGGAACCCGGCTTGGGCTGTAGGCAGGCAAGAGCCCGGCTTGGGCTGGCAGGCAGAGGCCCGGCTTGGGCTGTAGACAGGCAGGAACCGGCACAGACTGTAGACAGGCAAGAACCGGCACAGACTGTAGGCAGGCAGGAACTGGCACGGACTGTAGGCAGGCAAGAACCGGCAGGCAGGCAGGCAGGAACAGAGTAGCCAGAACGCTGGCAGACTCCGGGTCTCGAGGCAACGGGGGACCGAAGGAACCCTGTTGCAAGGCACTGATCGGGTGTCTGCAGTGGCCCTAAGTAGGCCGCAGCGTCTGTCGTCAGACTGGGGGTGGAGCCACCCTCAGGCGGGAAACTGTCTAGATAAGCGCGAGGTGTCCACGCGCACGTGCCTAGGGGCAGGCCAGCAATGGTGTCTCCCCCGCGAGGACGCCCAGATCCCGACTCTGCTTCAATCTCAGCTGGCAGGAACCCTCGAGGTAAGGACCGGGACGTGAGCTTCACGGACCAGACCGCAACAATGCATTCCACTTTCTGTTCCAAACACCTGGAATTGAAACCCTTGGTCACTGTGCCTCAAATCCAGCCCAAAAACGCACCTTTTAAGACTAAATGCTGCCAATTGCAAGGCTAGCCAGCATCAAGTTGTTTTAAATATTAACCCCTGCTTCTCTTGATCATACCCTTGTTTGTTTTAACCATTTTGCATTATAAATGAAACTCTCTAAGGGGGTCATTTTCTATGTGGATCACAAGCAATAAGGAACGAATTGCATGCAAAAAGTCCCTTATTGCATGCAAGACCAAGATTGGGGCGGAGTCGGGGGGCGGCATCAGACCCGGAAGAGGAGTCGGGGTGGCACCAGGGCTGACGCTGCAAAGACTTCACCGACAGTGACGCTTCTTTTTCACTGCCAGTTTCACGCTGAATAACTACACCTTTTACGGTGTAGTTATTTGGCGCGATGATGGCAGAGATTGCACCGCGGAGGTGCGATCGCTGTGGGCTATTGCAGGACTGCCCCCCCCCCGTTTCGCCTCCCTGCCCCCGTTACCGCCAAATTCACTATGCCTTGCGGCATTAGAAAATCCAGCCCTAAGTCTCCTATTTGTTCTATTTACATAGTAACATAGTAAATGATAGCAAATCGAGTTCAAAATGGTACAATGGGTCTTCCCAGAGAGGTTTTCAGGTTTTTACCTTGCCTTTGTATTTAGGGCTGTAACTATGGCTCCCTGTAGGTTTTCCCCTTGCCTTCTTCCTCAGGATTGCAACTGCCACTCCATGCACATTACCCCTTTACAGAGAAGTTACCACAGGTTACCCCATGCTTCATTCCCATCCTCTTGCCACTAAGGATCGTCTGTGTTTATTCCACGTCCTTCTGAATTCTGTCATCGTTTTCACTTCTTCGCCTTCTCCAGAAGGGAATTGCAGGCAACACTATACTTCCCATGAAAACATATTTCCTTATGTTGTTCCTGATTCTAATCCCCCCCGAGTTTCATATCATGACCCCTAGTTCTACAGCTTCCAGTCCATTGGGAAAGGTTTTTCACTTGCATATTTTTAATACCTTTCAGGTATTTAAGAGTTTGTATCATATCTCTCCTGCCTCTCCTCTCCTCTAGAGTATAAATATTTAGGTCCTCAAGGCTCATTTCATATCCTATAATCCCTGGGGGTTACCATCCCAGTCCTGGAGAGCTATGTTTTCATTGAATTGAGGAGGGCAAACTTATTCTGGGTCCTGTGGGTTAGGGCAGGGCAGGCTATCCTGCAAGGCCAAATGGGCAGAGGTTACCTCTAAAAATAAACACATCCCATAAAGTAGTTGGTGTTTCAAACAAGAAACACATTACTTAGTAAAAATAGCCAGTTCAGCAAAAAATAAAATTCAAAACCCATAGCAAAACAGTCAGAGCAGGAAAAAGCAATTCAGTTGAGATTCAAAATAGAAATCACTGTTCTAGAATTCCTCCAACTTATTCTCCAAATGTTAGTTCTTCAGGTCATAAGAATCTTTCCCAGGCTCTCTGTTGAGCCCCAGAAAGTTGACAGAGTCTCTCTCTATTTGTGGCTCGCAGTCATTAGTTACACTCTACTAACTCAGAAAAATCCTCCCCTTTCTACCAGGTGAAAAGATATTCCGGGTCTCAATTCAAAATTAGCCAAAAGAATGAGGTTGCTTCCTTTCCAGAGACACTTCAAAGGACTAAAGAAGAACGCAAGAAACTCATCTTCTCGTAATTTCTCCCAGCTCCTTTACTTCACACAGACTTAGATCTACCCCAGATCAAATCTTCAGCACATCACCAAACTCTGCCAGAATGCCTTCAGGTACCGCTCTCAAGACTTGCCTAGAGAACTGCAATCAGAAGAACATAAGAACTTAAGAAATTTCCATACTGAGTCAAACCGAGAGTCCATCAAGCCCAGCATCCTGTTTCCAACAGTAACCTATCCAATTTAGAAATTCCTGACAAGTAAGTACCCAATTACTAAATGTATCCCATGCTTCTAATGCCAATAATAGCAGTGACTATTCCCTAAATCAACTTGATTAATAGCAGTATATGGACTTCTCCTTCAAGAACTTATCCAAACTTTTTTTAAACCCAGCTACACTAACTGCACTAACCACATCCTCTGGCAACAAATTCCAGAGCTTAATTGTGCATTGAGTGAAAAAGTGTTAAATGTGTTACTTGCTAACTTCTTGGACTGCACCCTAGTCTTTCTGTTATCTGAAACAGTAAATAACCTATTCACATTTACACATTCTAGACCTCTTATGATTTTAAAGACCTCTATCATATCCCCCCTTAGCTGTCTCTTCTCCAAGCTGAACAGCCCTAACCTCTTCAGCCTTTCCTCATAGGGGAGCTGTTCCATCCCCTTTATCATTTTAGTCGTCCTTCTCTGTACCTTCTCCATTGCAACTATATCTTTTTTGAGATGCGGTGACCAGAATTGTACACAGTATTCAAGGTGCAGTCTCACCATGGAGTGATACAGAGTCATTATGACATTTTCCATTTTATTCACCATTCCCTTCATAATAATTGCTAACATTCTGTTTGCATTTTTGACCGCTGCAGTACACTGAGCCAACGATTTCAATGTTTTTCCACTATGATGCCTAAATCTTTTTCCTGGGTGGTAACTCCTAATATGGAACCTAACATTGTGTAACTATAGCATGGATTATTTTTCCCTATATGCAACACCTTGCTCTTGTCCATATTATTTTCATCTGCCATTTGGACTCCCAATCTTCCAGTCTCACAAGGTCTTCCTGCAATTTATAACAATCTGCATGTGATTTAACTACTCTGAATAATTTTGTGTTATCTGCAAATTTGATCACCTCACTTGTCATATCCCTTTCCAGATCAGTTATAAATATATTGAAAAGTTCGGTTCAAGTACAGATCCCTGAGGCACTCCACTGTTTACCTTCTTCCACTGAAAAAACTGACCATTTAATCCTAATTTCTGTTTCCTGTCTTTTAACCAATTTGTAATCTACGATAGAACATCGCTTCCTATCCCATGACTTTTAGAAGCTTCTCATGAGGGACTTTGTCAAACACCTTCTGAAAATCCAAATATACTATATCTAATGATTCACCTTTATCCATATGTTTATTAACCCCTTCAAAAAAATGTAGATTTGTGAGGCGAGTTTTCCCTTGGGTAAATTTATGCTGGGTGTCCCATTAAACCATGTATTTCTATATGTTCTATGATTTTGTTCTTTAGAATAGTTTCCATGATTTTTCCTGACACTGAAGTCAGGCTCACCAGTCTATAGTTTTCCTTATCACTCCTGGAGCCCTTTTTAAATATCGGGGTTACCTTGGCAGCCCGCCACCAATGTCCATGTGCCTTATGGGAAGCTCTTCTTATAACACCCAAAAACCCATCTCTTTTGGGGGAAGAACATCCTTGTCATTTAGCTAAAACATACACACACTTGCACGCACGCGCACACACACACACACACACACACACACATACTCACTAAAATGTTCCTGCATCTCCTGAGCTAGAGGGCCCCCCAAATTACCAGATAGCCCACACTTTAGAACACACATCTTCCTTTTTATTGTATCCTCTTAACCAGCAGATTATCCATTTTGCAGGATAGGATACATTCCCATAAAATTCTGAAGCCTCCAGGTTGGATGAGTTCTTGACTTCAGCATAAATTACACACTACTGCCATCTAGTGGCCAAGCAGGGAATGTCATTTTGTGCAGATGCACAATTTTGGTGGCCTTTGACTCTAGATCACTTCTATCATCCCCCTATCTTTTTTTGAGATACAGCCTATATAATTAAACATAGCATTATATGTGAGGCCTCACTAGTAACCTGCATGGGGCACTATCACTTGCTTGTTCCTGCTAGTTATGTCTCTCTCTACATAGCCTAGCACCCTATGGTATGAGTCACTACCTTGTCAAACCACTTTGCTAGCTTTAGATCAGCAGATGCTATCAGCCCCAAGTCTCTCAACAGTCTCTATCTCCCTCCCCTTCACCCTTTTCACCCAGCTCCTTTGGATTTCTGCACCCCAAATGCATGACTGTGCACGTTTTGATGCTTTGTCGAAACTGCCAAGCATTGAACCACTCCTCAAGGTTTCTTCAATCATTTCTCATTCTGTCTACTCCCTCAGTTGTGATCAATCTGTTGCAGATCTTGATATCATCTACAAAAGACAAACTTTTCATTCTAATTGCTCTGCATTATTGGTCACAATGACATTGAACAGAACTGACCCCATAACCAATTCCTGAGGCAGCCCACTAATCACCTTTGTGTCCTCAAAGTGACTTCCATTTACCACTATGCTGTGTCATCTATCAGTCAACCAATTTCTAATCCAGCCCACCTCCTTGGAACCCACTCATTTTATTCAAGAGCCTTCTGGGAGGGCAGTATCAAAAGCTTTACTGAAATCCAGATAAACAACATTCTAATCTCCACATGCTCTTCATTTAATTCTCTGGTCACCTAATTGAAAAAAAAATCCATCTGATTAGTTTGATGCAGTTTTCCTTCAGTATAACTATGATGCCTCAGATGCTGCAATCCACTGAATTGTGGATAGATCCATATCCTTTCTTTTAGCAGTCTTCATTAATTTTTCCATCACCGAGGTAAAACTAAGTGACCTATAGTTTCCAGACTCCTCCCTATTATCAGTTTTGTAAAGAAAGACTACATTCGCCCTTTTCCAATCTTGCGGTCTCACTCCTGTTGCCAAGGATCTATTGAAAGTCATGTGGCCTCCACGACTTTATCCACATTCAGTTTAACTAGTTCCACAGAAACTCACTCTTTCACAAATGCCACAGGATCTGCCCCTCTCTTATATCAGCAATGAACCTTTCTCCAAAGTCCTCTTCAATAAACACCAAAAAGAAGCATTTGTTTATCCCTGCTTTAAATAGGTTATAAGCTCTACGGAGAAGGGACTGCCTCTCTGTTTGTACAGCTCAGCATACATCTAGCACCTATCCAGAAATGATAAATAGTAGTAGCAATAGTAGTAGATTTTATTGCAGACTTGTTAAATTATTTCTTACTTTTTTCTATGATCCCCGTTGTCCATCTGGATAGCAAAAATGATTAATCTTGAGCACCCCATTGATTTTAAATGTAAAACGGAGCCCTTTTCTCCTAAAGGAAGAGCTGCATGGCCTTCAAACTTTAGTTCATTGAAGTTTTAGGGAATGCACTGAAAAGTCAGCATTATTCAAAAGCGAAAAAATTAACCAAACTAACCTCCAGGCTGAAGAACGGAATCTCTTTTGCATGCTTTCTCTTGCAATTACTGTCAGTTTACTGAGTTTCTGGTTATTTGCAGAACAATAAACATTGGGACAGAAGTTAATAGTTCCTGTTCATACATTTGACACATTCTTCATTACTTTTAGTCAATGTGAGTCTTTCACCAGTCATAGTTATAATGAAGACTGATGAAATCATTAGACTACTGGTAAACATTCAGTATGACCTGAGAGAGTTTGGCATCATTTTAAAGGTCCTCTGTCAGCTTCATTCAGCGTTCGGTTATTTACTGTTAATGTTAAATTCTGGCATGGTACCATCATTATGCTTTCCAGGATTCCACATCCACATATTTTATTCCTACAGCTTGTGGTTGCAAGCAAGCTTGGGCTTATGACACTGATTTGCTCAAAACCTTAAAAGCTGTATAGTTGATAGAAAAATCAATCTGTTTTTTTTGTAGTGGACAATAAAACAAAAGAACTGGCATGAAATGAATCAACAATGAAATAAGGATGTGCAAACGATGTTTGTTATAGCATCTAGTGCTTTCTCTGATCTGAAACGACACAAAAAAACTAACAAAATATTGTTTATACTGTCCATTCTGTTTCAGCAAGCACTGAAGCATTTCAGCTCATGCTAAACAATGTCAGCACGTGCCATGCCAAAAATTAAGTAAAGCAGATATATAAAAATGTGCGTGTGTGCTCAAAATATACTGCACACAGGAAGTGCACAGAAAAATGGTTTGTTTTTATTTTTTCTTTTTCATTGTATTTTTTTAATTCATTTTTCATTTTTATTTGATGTTTATTTTGCTTTGGTTTGTTTACTTTGAATGAAATAAACACCGAACCAGGAAAAAAAGAACAGGAAAAAAAGAAACTGCTGCCAACACCCCCAATGCTGCCAACACCCCCAATGCTGCCAAAATAAATAAATTAATTCCCCCCCAGCCCTTCCCCTATCACTCAACCCTCCATCTTCCCCCCTTGTTGGTTTTAAGACGTTGAAATGGGAAAGGAGGAACTTTGAAAAAGGTCCCTTTTTTAAATGGTGCGGCCTTGTTGTATGGCTGTGCACCACATGGCTGCATAATAGAATGGTGCTGGCCTCAGTGCCGGCTGATGCCATTTGGCTAATGGGATTCAGCAGGGCAGGTGTGATGGGGATCGTTCCTGACCTATTTTGATTTCTTGCGACTCATGGATGGGATAAGATGGATTTGAGGAGGGTGAGGGGCTAGGGAAAAGCCTTGTGGGATACACTGTGCAAAGTGGGCGTTTAGTGGTGACAGCAGTGGGAGACTGGGCCAGAGCTGCATTCTGAAATGAAAAGACAAACCCAACTACTTTAATTAGGGCTTTCATCTTGTTTCATTTTGCAATAAAATATAACAAAACAGAGTGCTTTGTTTGTACAACAAAATAAAATAAACTAAAGATATAAATGGGAAAACAATATGATATAAATGATGAAAAAACAAATAGATATAACAGAATCAAATTAAATGTTTTTTCAACACAGGCACTTTTCCAAAGCGATCGCACGCGAAAAGGGACATTTTGCACGCGAAAAGTCGGGGCAGGACCGGGGTGGACGCCGCAAAGACATCGCGGACAGCGAAAAGGTAAAAACCCTTATTGCTGCCAATTTCGCGCCCAATAGCACCACCGCAGAGGTGCGATCGCTGCTGGCTTTCGCAGGACTGCCCCCTGCTTCGCCCCCCCCCACCCCCCTGTACCGCGTGATTCAAAGAGCCCGGCGGTATTAGAGAATCCAGGCCTAAAGCCGTCAATCCTCTGCTGAGGTTTCACTGTAGGATCTGCCAACTATTTGCTCAGAAGTGAAAGATACTGGGGAGAATCAAGACCCATGGCCTACCCTTACCCTTCTGAAACTACAGACCTTGCTTAAGTCGTAAAATATTTGGACCAACTATACCTTATGAACAGGGCTTCTTGCATTTTGGGATCAATTTTCAACACCATGTATGCGCATAAAACACGATTTAAGTGCATAGATGACTCACTATAAAATTGCCTGAGGTTTGTGTGCATTCAAGCATGCATGTTACCCAATTTCACGCACATTTTTATTCACACAAAAAATCGGCTTTCCAGGGGTGGAGTTTGGATGGGAACAGATGTTTTTTTATCCTAAAAAGTATGCATGGTAAATTCAGGGGTAACTTGTGTGGCTGACTTTCTGCATGAACTTACACATAGGGGCGTATTTTAAAACCCCTGCGCCGGCGGCCTATTTTTCATTGGCCGCCGGCGCGCGCAGAGCTCCGGGACGCGCGTAAGTCCCAGGGCTTCCTGTCGGGGGCGTGGCGGGATGACGCGGCGTTTCGGGGGTCTCCTAGGAGAATGGTAGTCCGGCGTGCCCACAGACACAGAAGGAGCGCAGTCAGGTTTGAGCTGGATCAGGGAGAACCAGAACAGTGTTGGTGACGACAAGGCAAGGAACAGAGCCAGAATCTGGAGGCATGGTCAGACAAGCGAGAGGTCAATGTCCAAGGATCAGTCCGAGAGGTGGTCACCAAAGCAAGGGTCAGATACCGGAGGTCAGATGTAGTCAGAGGCAAGCTGAGGTTTAGAGTCAGGTGGCAGACAGACGAACAGGTCAGGAACAGGCTGAGGTCTTGAGGCAGGCGGCAGGCAGGCAGACGAGTCAGGAATTAGCAGAGGTCATAGACAGGCAGCAGGCAGGCAGGTCAGGAACAAACTGAGGTCAGTACCAGAGGTCAGTCAGAGGGTACTACCTGGGAAGGCAGATAGATGAACACAGGAACAGACAGGACTCAGGAACACAGATGCAGAAACAGGTCAGGAACAGAACTGGAACAGAAGGATCCTGGAATGAGACTAGGAACAAGCAGGAACAAACGCAGAGACAATCTAGCAAAGTACTAACCCAATTGCCAAGGCGAGGAAGTGAAGTCAAGAAATTCCTTATGTAGTAGCTCAATCAGGGTGCGCCACAGAACCCAGACCCACCCTTGGCCCTACAAGTCTTGGGGCAGGCCGCACGTGCGTGCGTGCGTATCAGCGCGGCTAGGATGGAGACGGACGCCGAACCTTGGCGTGAGGCCTGGCGTGCACTGGAAGGCCCGGCGGATGTCGCCGCAGACTGCTGGGGCATAGCTGGACTAGCGACTACCGCGAGGGAGGTCAACCCGGGACCCACTGAGGACCTATGCAGGTGAGCGGTCCCGTGCGTGGGACGGCCGCAGGCGGGGCGTATAACACGGCCAAGTTAACTGGATAAACTTAACTGAGTTACTGAATATACCCGGCTAGCTCAAAATTAGCTGGATACCCTTATCTGGCTAACTTTAACACTGCTCTGAGGCAGATTATAAAATGATATGCATGTGGCCCAAGTTAATAGGGAAATCAGGAAAACTGTAGATCATTATGTAAACAGGTGCTGGAACTGCAATTTTCTTTGCTGAATCATTGGATAAACTGTGTTGGTCAATATGGTAGCAGCATCCTCCAGGATGAGTTAACTTTATGTTCACTAAATGGAAAATGTATATAATAATTCTTGTGAATTCAATAAAAAATATGATTAAGAGAGACTAAGGAGAAGCTGTACTGAAAGTTGTCTCCTGTTGTGTGTCTATTAGAAAATTTCATAGGCTATCTGATGGGAGAGATTGTAACAGATAAAGTAAAAAGATAACACTAGAAATTGTTTTTTAAAGGTTAGAATTGATAAAAACATACAAACAGACACTTCGAAGATAAACAGTAATGAAAAAATACAGTATATTGATGAAAATAACATTTTTTTTTTTAAAGTTCATTCAGTAAGCATGGCCCAATATTTTTTTTTTATAAAGGGCAAGTATTTATTTAGTTTGTATTTGATGCCTTACTGTGGGAACTTTTGAAGAAGAAATAAGAAAGGAAAGTTAATATGGTACATGGCGAAAATGGATACTGAACACGGAGAGAAGTTATTTGAAGGAGTCAGGTATTAGGAGAGGCATGAAGGCAGAGATGAGTTTTCAGGTTTGCCCAGAATCATGCAGGAGCATCAGGGGGATCTTGTTCCCACCCAGCCCTAACCCCCAGTTTCCTTATTGGGCCCCTGCAGCTCCTGCAACAGGTTACAGTTGCTCCCAGATCTGCCTCTTCTTGGGTAACAAGGGGCGTGCGGGGGCAGTTAGGGACTCATCAGACAAGAGCATTCAGATTGAAGATGAGCTCCCAAGCTCCAGTTCTAACTTTGCTCAATGTTCGTTTTCCAAGGGACCGTATGGTTGCTAGCCCTAAGCCCTAGGATCAGTATAGAGTACCTGCCCAGTTACCAGCAGAGGATCCTGTCAGAGGCACAGGCCGCAGAGCCAGTCAAAGGCTGTTTATTTGCACACTGGAGAGATGCAATGGGATTTAAAGGCAAGCACTGGCGGTTCTGTTTGTTTGTGCGCGTTTTGGAGTTGTAGGGCTGCTGATCTAGGAGGGAAGGAGAAAGGCAAGAAGAGAGGGAGAAGGGCGAATGAGGACAAAGATGGAGGGAAAGGAATGAAAGGAATAAAAAATTTGCTGAAGGAAATAGAGAAACAGAAGATACAGAACAGAGGTGGAAATTGTTGCCGGAGGATGTGGTTAGTGCAGTTAGTGTAGCTGGGTTTAAAAAAGGTTTGGATAAGTTCTTGGAGGAGAAGTCCATAAACTGCTATTAATCCATAGGGAATTGCCACTGCTAGTACTGGCATCAGTAGCATGGGATCTATGTAATGTTTGGGTACTTGCCAGGTTCTTGTAGCCTGGATTGGCCACTGTTGGAAACAGGATGCTGGGCTTGATGGACCCTTGGTCTGACCCAGTATGGCAATTTCTTATGTTCTTAATACAAAGGATTTTGTAGATGTTATGGTTCAAAATGAAGAATAGAGCAAAAATTCAAAATAAAGGCATTTATAGATTCTAGGGTCACTGTCACAATTAAACTTCTCTGTCAGGAAGCAATCAATCAGTTTCTCTTTTGCTTGCTGTGGCACCAAATACAAAATGGTACCACGGACATGCTGAGCCAAAAAACAAACATCACATGCCTGTACACAAAAGTACCTCAGTAATAATATGCAGAGCACAGCCTGCATTACCAGAGCTGTGCTGCCTCTTCAACACGGCCCTGGTAACACTGTCACATTGCCATGCCAGTTTTATTGCTGGTTAGTACATAGAGCCCTTAATGGAATGAAAAGTCTGCACAGAGGTAAAGGCCCAGTGATAAAGGGAACATGGGCTTTTTTGCATGTGCATGCTGCCAGGGCAGTTGTGGGACAAAATGGTGCCATGAGCAAAGGTTGTTTTGTTTTTTTTTTTATGCCCTCCTTCCCATTTGGGCATGCATGCCCATCAATTTGCAGGATTGGATCGGAAAGGTGGTTGTGGTGCCATGCCCTTCCCACCTCCCCAGCTTGGAACTGCAGGCAGTCACCCTTCTTGCACAGCCGTTGCAACAACCCTGCATTTTACACAGATCAAAATTCCCCACACGAACTGGCCCATTTGATGTAATGAACATGCCCAAGGCCAAGCTAGCTGGCAAGTTCCCATTAAATGATAGGGGTGTGCATTCGTTTTGAACTTAAATGTAAAACGCAACTTTTTTTTTTTTTTTTACTTAAAAAAGTGATGAGGCGAAAACGATCGGATTTCCAACTTATTCAACATAGCTATGTTGAATACGTTGGAAATCGCGATCGTTGATCCTAAATAAAAATTTAAACCCCTCACCCTCCTTAATCCCCCCCCCCCAAAGACTTACCACAACTCCCTGGTGATCCAGCGGGGAGTCAGGACGCCATTTCTGAACTCCTTTGCGAGGAGCACGTGACGTCGGCGCCACGTCGGAGTGACACGGCGTCACGTGATTCCCCGCGGGTTCGCTCCGGGACCCTTGTTGGGCCCAAAAGGAACTTTTGGCCAGCTAGGGGGGGGCGGGTCAGGAGGCCCCCCCAAGCTGGCCAAAAGTTCCTTGTGGGTCGAACGAGGGTCTCGGAGCGAACCCGCGGGGAATCACGTGACGCCGCGTCACTCCGACATGGCGCCGACGTCACATGCTCCTCGCAAAGGAGTTCAGAAATGGCGTCCTGACTCCCCGCTGGATCACCAGGGAGTTGTGGTAAGTCTTGGGGGGGGGATTAAGGAGGGTGAGGGGTTTAAATTTTTATTTGCACATTTGGACATAGACTCAACTTATGGAATTCTCCATATGTCCATATTGACCGCAAATGGGACCCCCTTTCGACTTATGGACTTATGAACATAAACTTTTGCTCTGCACATCCCTATTAAATGAGGCACTCATGCTACTTATTGTGACATGCTACTTTACAGGAGGTTTTTCCATTTCTGCGCACAATGATAGCATGGCCATACTATTTTTGTACTACACATAATCTTTTGGCAAGGCTTACCAAGTAGCTTTTTAATGAGCATGTTACATTTTCTTTGGCAAATCCCCAATAAAATTGGTTTTGCCTGAGTTTTATTGCATAGTCCACTTAGTATGTTTATGATTACATTTAGACTGATAAAGGGAATGGAAAAACTTGCTTATGGAGAAAGGCTAAATAGATTAGGGTTCTTTAGCTTGGAAAAGAGACGACTGAAAGGGAGAGACTTACAAAATCATAAATAGGGGTGAATGGGTAAATAGGGAATGGTTAGTTACCTTTACAAACAACACTAGGACTAGGGGACGCTCCATGAAACTAGCAGATTTAAAACAAATCCTAGGAAGTATTTTGTCACTCAGCGCACAATCAAGCTATGGAATCTGCTGCTAGAGGTTGTGGTCAAGGCACCTAATGGGACTTCAGAAGAGGTTTGGACGAGTTCTTGAAGGAAAAGTCCATAAACATTATTATTAGCCAGGCAGACTTGGGAAAGCCAGCGCTTATCTCTGGGAGTGAGATACAAGAAATAGACCAACTCCTGGGGATTTGCTGGGTACTTGTAACCCAGACTGGCCACTGTCAGAGACAGGATGCTGAGTTCTGACCATGCCATGCCTTATGTTCTTAGGACTGTCTGTCTAACAGTACTCTGTTTTATTTTGTTTCATTGGCAAAGAAATGAACTCGTTCTACAAATAAAAATTTCAGTCCATTTTTGGTTTGTTTCATTTCATTGCCATTAAAGTCTGTGGGGAAGCAGTAAGCCATGCATTTTTTTTTTAACTTTGTCCCAAACACGGAGTCAGTGCAGAAGGGTAGAGGGAGATGGGTCAAGGAGCAGGATCAATCTTTTGCAAGCAGCTTTTCAACCCGCTTATCCTGGCTTGCATGATTGAAATAGAAAGCTCAGCGATAGCAGACTTCACCTTGGGTCGCATGTGTGACTGATTTCAGAGAGTCAAGGTGCAAGCTCTAAGAGCTGAGAAGTCCAAGAAAAGTTTATATAGAAGAACTGAGAGAGTGTGCTGTCAGCGCTATCGTTGCTTCAGCACACTGCTGGCCTGCTGCCCATACGCCACACTGTGCAGTGCTAACAAAAGCTGGAATTTTACAGCGACGCAATAACAGCAGACAGCATCACTGTCACACAACGGCAGTGCATGTCGTGAGGAAACCTACAGTGACTCAGACTGTCTGGGTCTTCAGTGTAAGTGCTGCACCGAGACAGCTTGCTCTATCTCTGCTTGCAAAGGTGATGGTGTAACACAAAGAATAAGAATGGACAAGAGTCTGAGTTAGTCAGTACATCGTCAGCCGAGCATTACTGTTTCTGAAGTCTGTGTGTGAGTGTGTTCACTCAATGCAGTGTGCATATTTTAACATGTGTGCTTTTAGAGGCAGACTTGTGAGTGGGAGAGAACAGAAGTCTGATCAAGGGAAGACTGTGCCATCAAGAACCCTGGCCAGTATTAGCAACATTGGTGATGACAGCCATAGGATCAACAGCAGTTGTCCCCAGGCGAAGATCAATCATGATTTTATTTTTAAGAGTGAGAAACCAGCTAGAGAGGGAGGGTTGAGTTAGAAGTGGTGATAGAGGAGATTCCCGGTGGTGACAAGGTCATGGCAGACTCCATCTTAACGGGCCCAAAGAGAGGCCCAGTGGTGGCAGGGACATGGTGACCCAAAGAAAGGTCCATCGGCAGGGCTACAGTTGACCCCATGCCACCTTGGCCCAAAGAGAGGAGGAGGCCCTGAGACTGTGTGTTTATGAGAGCATGGATGTGTGTATGAGTAAGGGAGTATGTGTGTAAGAGCATGGATATTTGTATGAGGGACTGTATGAGAGAATGAATGTGTGAGTGTGTGTATGTGTGTGAGAGAGGGAGTCCATATGTGTGTGTGTGTGTGTGTGTGTGAGACAGAGAGTGTGTGAGAGAATTGACATGCGTATGTGTATGCGTGTGAGAGACATCGTGAGAACCTTTGTGTGTCTGAGAGCTAGTGTGTGACATATAGGCTCTCAAATACACATAGGTTCTCACACTCACACTTACAAAGTTGGGAGGGGCCATCAACCATTTTTGACCAGGATGCCATTTTCCCTAGAGCCAGCCCTGAATGAGATATTAAAAGTCTGGTGACTGTGGATGGTTTGGTGAAAGGGGGTTAACAATGTGATCTCTGGTGAGCAGTCATAGGCACATAGCATAGCCATAGAAGAGGTAACTGACACTGCTAGGGCCAAGAGCTTCCCCTAGAAATAAAAGGTAGTTGAGAGCATGATAGAAACACCTGGCCTTTTACTTCCTCATCCACCCTCAACTCCAGTAGCAGTACTCAAAGCTCCAGAAGGGGATCCTGCAAGAAATTACAGGCATGAAGGCACTTTAGTGCTATTGAGGATCAGCACTTTGCTGAATGTCGTCACTTTTGGAAGGCCATCAGTGGAAGAAAGATACTGAGATAGCTTTCAAATAGTGCTGTGCAGTATTATTAGAGAAAGCAACGGTGTTTGTTTCAGTGGAGGCCAGTACTAGTCTGTGGATCCTGTTCTCCACTCAAAGCAGCAGCAACAGGAAAGCCACAAAAAGGGGATAGTCCATCTCCAAAGCTGACCCTCTGGGCCCTCCCCCAACTGAGGTTGCAGGCCATCAGCCCCCATCCCCACATCAGCAGTAAACCACCATGGAGCAGATGGGGTGTTGTTCCATATCACTGTCCTGGGTCAAGAGGCAGTCAGTATCAAAGGTGGTGACATGCTGTATCAGGAAAATGATTGCCATGGACAACCAGTCCTTTCAGGTAGTTGAGAACATGGGATGTAAGCAGCTGCTCCACTTATTAGCCCCCAATTACCAAGTGCCTTCCAGGACAGCCTTTAGTAGGCACATGATCCCTACCTTCTTCATTCAGTGCCGGGCCCAGGTGCAGGTGCAGCTGGCCAAGGTGGAGAGGAGTAGCATCCATTTCAACAGCAATATCTGGACTAGGCAAATGCCACATATGCCTACCTCTCCCTGATAGCACGCTGGTGGCAGCGGGGTGAGGCAGGGGACAGGCAGCAGCTCTGGAGAGGGCACATCTGCAGAGTACAGGTGGGCTGTGCTGTAAATCTGTTAGGGCAGGAAAATGTTACAGCTGGCCTTAAATAGGGGTCTGCTTGGTCCAAAGCCAGTGTGTAGAATGGCTCTGAGAAATCCCAGCGCGGATTACTTATAGTCTGGTGCATGGCCTCACCCTTCAGGCTCTAGATTGGTCTTCAGGGGATTCAAAAGCTATGCCAAAGAAAAGAAAATATGAAATTTTGGGGGGGGTTTACATCATTTCTTTTCAACAATGACATGAAAAGATAAAAACAATGTTGCTGTTGACATTGTCAATATCATGTCAAAGGAAAGCACATCCCCAATATGTACCATGACTGCTGGCTCCTCCCCAGCACCCTCTAATAATCACCATCTATAACAACAGCCCAAACCCCTCTCTCCTGAGCACATGGCCCTAAAGACATGCCCTCGGTGTGAGAGGATAAGGCATTGCGGGGAAGGCAAGATGACTTCCTGCCCCATCAAGGTGATGGTCTCTTTCTAGGAGGCCTTGCTTCTCCAAACCTGCACAAGGGTTGCTAAACTGGAATTGGGACTTGACTACTCTGTCCCTGAAGGGTCTCATCAATGTACCTCTCTGTCTGCCTCTGCTCCTCCAGAGATGGGACTCGTTCTCTGAGAGCCAGGAGCTCTCTGCACCGGGTGCAAACAGACAACCTCTCACCAACAGGAAGGTAATCATACATCTGGCACTGGATAGCCCTCATCTTGCTGCTGGACTTCTGTGTCCGTCATAATGGTTTTTTTTTTAGTTGGTAAAGATTTTAAAGCTGTTTAATGAGTGGGCATGTTTAAAATCTAAGGATTTTTAATTTGGAGGCCTAAGAATCTTCCTTTCAATATTATCCTCAGGCAGGAATAAGACTATGGGGCAACCATATATGTATGTTGTGCTAAAATAACTTCTATCCACAGTCAATAGAAATTTCCCTGATTTGTGTATTCCCATTCCTGTATCTGACAGTAGGTATTGTAAGAGATTTGTAATCAGATTGCATTATGATTGGTCCCAATATATATTTTCATTTGGGAAATTTAAATACAAAAATCATATTCCAAACACCACCCCACCAAAAATAAAAGGTAGAGCAGAATCTAGTCTGGTCATTACAGTAACAGACCTGGGCCAGGCACCATCCCCCAGGACTCCTTCCCAAACCCTACAATCACGGGCCCTGAATCTGGCCACCAGGTGTCACCCTTAAGCAATGACCACGACTCCCTCTCCTCAGGGAGCTGTGAGCACTGCCTCCACAGCATCTCCAGCCCCAGCCAACCCAGAGAGTAGAAGGACTTGACTCAGTGATGGACCAGGGGATATTCCGAAGGGCGGTGTGCACCGCTCCCACTTAGCCACTGGGCTGGCCGAGGAAAGATTTTTTTTTTGGCAGTTGCTTTAAACTGAAATTGTTTTGATGCATTCCTTGCCAAAGACTCACATGTTATTGCAGATTTTATATTACAATGCCTCATATAATCTGCCACCACAATCTGTTATCATGTCTCAGTTATAATTTGCATAGACTGCTTGCCGATTATAACAGTTAATGATCCTCCTCCATTTTTTTTTCTTGCAAATGAAATGTTTCGTAGCATGAAACCTAACTAGAAAATATTTCCAGGAAACACAGGAATATCAAGGGCTTCCAATTTCATTTTAGAAGCTGAATGAAAAAGTTGCGAGTAAGCTATTGATTATTACAAACCAAGAAAATGCAGAATACGATCATATTCAAAATTTATTGCCTTGTGCCGTGTTAGAATTGAATTAAATCAGATTTTTTAGGATGTAAGTGGGTAGAAGTAATCTTTCCCATCTTTTTTCTTCTTGTCTTTTTTATTTAATTTCTGGTATCCAATTTTATATCCATGTATTCCTCTTGATAGATGCTGCATTTCTCAATTTCATGCATAAAATTCACCAAACATGGTAGATGGGCAATGCCTCCATCTACTTTGTGGGCTCCCCAGTCCATGTCCTAGGTGGACTGAACAAAACAGCCATCTTCAAGTAATATCCTTATAAAAGATAATTTTGCTCTTAGGCTCTGAAGCCATACTCAGATTTTATGCATTAAATCATTGTAACGTGAGCTTGAGTGCCCTCTGTTTCTGTGGTTGGTGTTTTTTAAATTTGTTTGATGTATATGCATAGCTCACTTATGAAATTACAGTTCACTGAGACCTCCGCCAGTTGACCCAGACCGTCACCAATTCAGCCCCAACCCCTACCCGACAAAATGCTGACAAAAGAGAAATCAGTTTTAATATCCGCGAATTGATTAGCAGGTGAAAAAGCATGTGTGCGTGCTCGATGATGAAGGCATGTACTCCATTTATAAAACAAGTAAACAAGTGCATACTTCCAAATACCATCCTGGAACGACTTCCAAATGCCCTCCTTGTACACATATTCTTTTCCACATGGCAGCAACAATCTACGTGTACTCCAGCCCTTCTGAAAATTCACTTACCGTGCCTGGAGGCTACTTAGGCACTTCTGTGTCTATTTTAGTGCACAGCCCCTCAGTTGGTCTTTGAAAATTATCCCCTTTCCATGCAAACAAACAGAAAAATAAACACAATTCTAATCCCTCCACACAGGTCTAATCTGCACATCACCACTGAGTCACATGCAACTCTCAGACTTTACTCCTGGCCTCCTTTAGTGTGGCTGGGCATTTCTCTGCAGCAAGCTCTCTTACCTTTCCTCTGACTATCCCTGGACTACTTGTAAGAATCTGTTTCCTCCATTGCTTCCACTTCATGCTGCTGCAGGGTGATGTAGATTTCTGCCCCACCTGCCTCAAGGAACCCTTATTAGAATCTGTGCTCTGCAAGCACTGAGTTCATATAGTCCTGAGCTTTTCCCCGAGGTTACTCGCACCCTGCCCTGAGGACTTCTGCGGCCTTTGACTAGTAGACCTGCTGTGGAGGTCTCTATCGCCATCTTCTTTCTGTACAGGCAGATAGATAAACCTAGTGAAACAGAACCAACCAGCATATGCAAAGCTATAAAAGGGAGGACACTTGGGAGTGAATTGACCCAACTCGCTTTAGAAAGGTTTTTATCAGTTAGGAGATTAAGAAATGATTTTAAATAATACTCAGGACTAGAAAAATTCCATCCAAAATATATTTGCCATCTCATGCAAATAAATTAGTCATATCCTGAGTTTGAGGAAAGTTGCCAAGAGGCCATGCACCTCTGGGAAACTGCAAATAAACCCTCTTCGCACAGGAATTTATTTACAGTACGCTTAAAATGCATGACCCCTTTTCGAACATGCAAAGTGACTCAACAACACCAGCAACATAGGGTGAAGAATGCACACAGCGCATACTCAACGCATAGCAGTGCAATCTGAGAGTAAGAAGTCAAAAGGGCTTGAATGTCTACACTTCAGTCGTGCTTGACTTCATTTAGGCTCGGAAACACTGGTTTGTTTGTTTTGATTTGATTTGTTCCACAGCCAAAAGCTCTATGCAATTTACTGACTTCTAACATTAACAAAAATAAAATGCAAGCATTTAAACTTTATAACAAACCATAAGCTAATGCACCGGCATCTAAAAGTTTAATAAAATTCACTATAAATTAAAGTAATTCACTAGCAGGGGAGCCATGGGAGAGGTAAGTTTCCCTTATATTGTGCTGAATTTAAGCGTTACTCTGGTTTTAATATGACCTTCACTGTTCCTTCTGCGGGGACTACAAAACAGAATTCCACAGAACATGATAAGAATATAAGAACATAAGAACGTAAGAAATTGCCAAGCTGGTGTTATGTCTGCCTGGAATCCAGTTCTTCTGAAAGTTCTCTTACTAGGTAAGTAAGTATTTTTGTTATTTCATTAGCATCTGTGCGACTGTATAAGTTTTGTCTGCGGTCAAGTACTATAGTTAATTGAGTAGGGTTGATACTACCCAAAATGTGAAAACATTTCTGGCCAGAAATGTGTTTAAATGTTGTGAGTTTATAGCTCGGGAGCTAAAGTAAGTTGAGCAACAAAGGTAAAAAAAATAAAATAAATAAACTTTGATTTAGGGATTGGGGAGGAGAGAAGAAGGGGAAGGGAGGTTAGGGTAGGGGGTAGTGTGCGCGGATTCCAAAGTTTTGCATGCCTGTGCCTTCTCCTCCGATAGACCCTATTCCCTGGGCCATGGCAGCTTAAAAAAATAAAAACCCTTGGACTCTTTCTTAATCCAGGACTTACAGTCCTGTCCCAGCCACCTTCCCTGGCAACCAAATCTGGGCACCACCATCCTTGCTATTAGTTATAAACCATGCCAGTCAGCACCTAGGGATCAGTGGAACATCTGTGCCCACCTCAGGTAAAACTCTTTTTTTTTATACATTATTCACAGTAACAAAACATAACCAAACCAATTAGATAAATATCATCATTAAAAATAAAATAGAATAGTAATTAACTTTTCTTCAGGTAAACTGTATATGATGGGGGTTAACCCAGATAACCTTTTACATAAACAGACCATTCGTCAAGGCAGGGACAACATAATATGGGTGTTAAAATTCTCATCAAAGCATTCTGCACCAGTGAATCACACAATAAAATACAGGACTCAACCCAGATTGCCCTTTTCATAAACAAGGCAGTAAAGGCTCAGCTAACAAGATATGATTATTAGATTTCTTATAAAACCTTCTACACAAATTAATTGTGTACTCAAGTCATTATAGAGAATCACTAAATGCCATCCCAAATATGCCTTAAGCTGCCACCTAAAACCAAGAACGCATCCTCAAAGCTCAGTTCCCTTGGGAGGGAGTCCCGAAGAACAAGGGCCATATTAGAAAAGGCCCAAACACGAATGCTGGCCAAAAGGCATTCCTTAGGCCTAGGTACACAAATTAAGAAGTCGTTACTAGATTGATGAGAATGACTTGGAATGTATCATTCAAGTTTCCTTGTCAGATATTGAGAACCCAAGCAATATAAGGCTTTATGCGGAGACTTTATAAAGGCTTACATGGGGGTTGTACATGTAAAATTGACCTACACATGTGTAAGTAATCTCTGCGCATGATAAGTGAAGTTTCAGAAGCTCGCGAGTATGCGCACACTGTTGCTGCCATGTAGAAAAGTGTGCGTGGATAAATAGGGGTGTTCCAAGGGCATTTTGTGGGCATTCTGAGATGTGGTTGGGAAGTATGTGCACATTTACATATTTAAAAAATGTAGTATGTGCATACATAATGAAACATGCATGCATGCTTTTACATTTGCTAATCAAGTTGCGGAAATTGAATCCGACTTCTCTTTTGTCTGCAATTTTTGACTTAAGAATCTGAAGCAAGTACTGTGAATGAAAAAGTGGAGGGTTTGGGTGAATAGGTAAATCTCTGGGTCAACTGGTGGAGGTCTTGGTGAAAAAGCGCCTGGAAATACATTCACAATATTTTCACCCCCACAAAAGCACTCCCTAGCTCTTCTATCCCTGTTCCCCTTTTGTGGCACCTCTCCCATCCCCCCCTCAGTTCCTCATTGCTTCCCCCCTCTATTTTTCAGGCATGGATCGGGCTGTTGGCTGCAGCATGCTCATAATCTGTTGCGCTGGAGGTGGACTCTTGGCCTGATGCAGGATTGGTACGGCCCTCACACAAGAAGACAGAGGCTAACTGGAGCTTAACCAATAACAGACCGGGGATTCCGCAGGTTGAGCCCTTGGGTACCCCTACTGTCTGGACTTAGGTGGGCCTCTGATGGTCTCCCAGAGAGATAGCGGAGGGGTGTGCCCACCACAAGCAAGGGTGCGCGGCTGATGCAGAATGGATGGACTAGACCCGAAGTGTAAGCTCCAGAGACCTCAGGGAGGTAGCAGTTCAGGATGGTTCTCCAGGCGAGACAGGCAGCGCTTGCAGGTCTAGTCAAGTGGAAGCTGCGGTTAGTTTCCAAACAGGTTGGTCTGGTAGTCACAGTAAGCAAGAAGAGATTGTCCGAGTGAAGTGCAAGGGTCAGAGCCAGAGTATCAGTCCAGGAATAGTCAGCCAAAGCAAGGGTCAATACCAGAGTCAGTTCCAGGTGGCAGGCAGTAGAATGGTCAGGCAGGCAGAAGAATGGTCAGGCAGGCAGAGGTCAGTACCAGAGGTCAGTCCGAAGAGGTACTACCTGAGAAGGATACAGGAACACATGGAGACACACGGAACAAAGAGACGCTGGAATGAGAGAACACTGGAAAACAAGAGGCAAACTAGTACACCAATGGTGTCGACCCGATTACCAAGGCAAGGCTCTGGGGCCTGGGCCTCGCCTTTTATACTGATATCATCTTAGGTCATCAGTGGGCGCTGCGGACTGGCTTCCCACGCTGGGCCCTTTCAAGGGCCGTGTGGTCTGCACATACGCGCCTAGGAGCAGGGCCGATGCCGTGGAGGATGCCGAGCCCCGACATGAGGAGTGTTGCAAGACTGAAGGCCTCGATGGGCCTGGAGACGCCTGGGGGTGCCGTGGACGAGAGGCACTGGCGGTAGCTGCGAGTGAGGGGGAACCGGAGCTGGTAAACAGAAGTGCTAGGTGAGCAGGCCTGGTCGCGGCGCCAATGCAGCCGGGACGCACAACATAATCTCGATGCCAGTTTTCCACTCCTGGACATTCTTCCAATGTTCTGCTTTACATTGGCATTATTATTTGCATGGTAATAAATAGGGATGTGCACTGATTTTTTTTTCATGTCATTTTCATTTCGGGTCATTATCTGTTTGATTTTGTTTTTAAAATGGTTCAGGAGGGGTTTCTTTTAGGCTTGCCTAATTTCGGAGTTAGCGTGCACTAACGGACTTAGTGCACGCTAACTGGATGTTAGCGCACACTAACTAGAATCAGTGTGCACTAGGGGTGTGCATTCGTTTTGAAATTAAATGTAAAACGCTACTTTTTTTTTTTTTAACTTAAAAAAGTGATGAGGCGAAAACGATCGGATTTCCAACTTATTCAACATAGCTATGTTGAATACTTTGGAAATCGCGATTGTTGATCCAAAATAAAAATTTAAACCCCTCACCTTCCTTAATCCCCCCCCCCAAAGACTTACCACAACTCCCTGGTGGTCCAGCGAGGAGTCAGGACGCCATTTCTGCCATTTCTGAACTCCTTTGCGAGGAGCACGTGACGTCGGCGCCACGTCGGAGTGACGCGGCGTCACGTGATTCCCCGCGGGTTCGCTCCGGGACCCTCGTTCAACCCAAAAGGAACTTTTGGCCAGCTTGGGGGTGTCAGGAGGCCCCCCCAAGCTGGCCAAAAGGAGGGTGAGGGGTTTAAATTTTTATTTGCATATATGGACATAGACTCAACTTATGGAATTCTCCATATGTCCATATTGACCGCAAATGGGACCCCCTTTCGACTTATGGACTTATGAACATAAACTTTTGCTCTGCACATCCCTAGTGTGCACTAACTAAAAATGTTACCAATAAGTTAAAAAGTGTCAATTGGGGAGCAGTTTGTTAACTAGAGGTATGGTTCTGAATTCCCATTGGTTGCCTCCTTAGTTACTTGTTTGTGTTGCCAAGGTTGCAGGGTAGTGTTTGTGGGGGGATGGCCAGCTCCTGGTAACAAATGTAAACAAACAAGTGATGTCATAATAGTGTCAGTTCTAGTCAACAAAAACAAAAGCATGTAATGCAAATGATTATTTTGAATTTGCCAATCCCTTTGTATTTTAGGAAAGGGGCCCTGGAATTTTGGTATATGCATACTTTGAATTCTCCTGGTGTGAGTCTGTTGGTTGGGGGTAGGGGGGTGACTGGTGAAAGGGGAAGTGATTTGGGTGAATGATTGGGGTGACAGGTAGGAGACAGACTAATTGGGGTGGTGTGATTAGAGAGAGAGATTTAACCTGGTTTGTGTGTGGGGTGACTTGTCAGTAAACCCAGTCACCCCCTCCCCTCCCCACACACACACAAGGCTACCTCTGTCTCCCACATGTCACCTCATGCATATATCCCCATCACTTCCCCTCTCACAAGACACATCAAACACACATAATAGGCTGCCTCTCTCTCAGCAATCACCACCCCATGCAGTCTCTCCCCCCTTACCAATAACTCCAATACATCAGGAAGCCTTTCTTTCACCACTCACCGACCAGTTCTCTCTCCCAACTGTCACCGCATACAGTCATCCGAGTCACTCCCCCTCTCACCTGTCACCTCCACACACATCAGGCTGCCTCTCTCTCACCAGTCACCATCCCAACCAGTCTCTCTCCTAACTGTCACCCCATACAGTCACCCCATTCACCTCCTTTCACTACTCATCACTCCAGTCTCTCTCCCACCGGTCACTCCATACAGTTACCCCGTCATTCCCCCTCTTACTAGTCATTCCCACACACACACACTCACCAAGCTTCCTCGCTCTCTCACCAGTCATCACCCCAGCCAGTCTCTCTACTACCTGTTACCCCATAAATTCACTTCAGTCTCTTCCCCTCTCACCAGTTACTGCTTCCTCACCCAAACACAGACAGACACCAGGGTAATTAAAAGTATGCATATTCTAAAATACCAGGGCCCCTTTCCTAAAATATAAAGGGATTGACAAATTTAAAAATATGCATTTGCATTACATGCTTTTGCTTATTCTGAATAGAACTTGCTAGTATTATTATTTCACATGTTTGTTTACATTTGTTTCCAGGCACTGGCCATCCACCCACAAATGCCACCTTGCAACCTTGGCAACACAAACAAGTAACTAAGGAGACAGCCAATGGGAATGCAGTATCTTATCTCTAGCTTACGAACTGCTCAACAATTGACACTTTTTAACTTATTGGTAATATTTGTAGTTAGTGCGTACTAAGACTTGTTAGTGTGTACTAAGTCCTGTTAGTGCACACTAAGTCCGTAAATAGGAAATGTACAAAATATTAATTTTTCTGAAATTTTGCCATTTTTTTTTGTTTCATAGAGCTCTCGAAACAAGAAGAAATAGACAATTTTGTTGCTATTGACTATTTTATTGAAAATTAATGCACATCCCTAATAATAATTATATTGAAAATATCTTATTAATGGTGGGTGGTGAAACAAGCCCTTGTTGGGATTATTTAGAAGCAGTATAAACAAAGGGATTGCTTGAAATAATATGAATGAAATATAAGAAAATGAAAAGTGGGATTGCCTTGAAGCAATGCAAATGAAACAACATAAATTAAATGTTTATGTGGTTAGTTAGACAATTTATGTGTAAGCAAGCTGGGATCATTTCGAAGCAATGTATACAAAATCAAGGTAGTGATCTGGGTTGTATTAGTAAGTGATGGTGAATTAATGATTGTGTATGTAGATGGATGAATGTGTTTTAGCTTGATGGTATGCCTCAGTATTATGAGGGTTAAAAAAACATTTTGTATGATTTCTCAAAAAGATATTTTGATATCAGACATGTCTCTTATGTAATAAGATAGAATGTATGTAAAACAAATGGGGTGAATTTTAAAAGCCCGGCACATGCCAAGGCTGGGAGATACATGTAGGAGTCGGGCTGGTGTGCTCAGCACATATTTTAAAAGACATCTGTGTAAGCAAGCAAACAAATATTTTTTTTATGAAAGAAGGGGTGAGGCATGGGCATAGTCTGGGTGGGGCTTGGGCATTCCAAGATTTACGAATGAAATCAGCACATAAATTCTTATGCACACAAGTGTGCTCCAGAGTCCCCTACTGCTTAACTTTACTTCTACTATGGATGGAATGTAAGTCCTAAAACAAAACAAAAAAAAACCTAGGCTAAAGTTTTAAGGTTAGGGGTAACAGGGTAAAGGGAGGCTAATTATCTACAGGGCTGAGGAAGTCCTATCCTGTACCTGGATGAACTGGGAATGAACTGGGGAAACTGGTAATTGCCTCGGTGCGCTTCCACTAAAATCTCCCCACTTAAGCGATAGAGGCAGCATTTGCACAAATATGCACGCATCAAAATAAAATAGTGTGCAAATGTTCACGTGTAAAGCCTATTTTTTACCCTGTGTGCATATACACGTGTATATTATAAAATGGATGTGTCCTTTGGCATGAGCTGTCATACATGCGTACATGTGCGCCCTCATGCCGGTATCAAATTTACTGTCATAATGTTATTTGCTGCCTTGGGGCTCTTCATATTTTTTTCATTATTATTATTTGTACAGTGCCATCAGTTCACCTACCACTGGTCATAATGCCTCTACTATAAAACTCATGCAAGAAGCTAAGGTTTTGCAAAGAAGGTGAACTTCCTCCAGATGATGCAGTGAGTAGTGGAAAGAGAAATCAAACCATTTTATCATCCATTTACAGCAAGACTTCTCACTAAGGGCCCGATTCATCGAGGCATTTTCTCATAGACACAGAATGGGAGAAATGCCACAGTGAAGCAGGCCCTGGGGATGGTAACTTTCAAACTGGTATGCGGAAGCACATTTGCGCATGCCTTGGCCCATGCCCGGGGACATGGCTAGTTTATAACTTGTGAGCACATATGCACGCATGTTATAAAGTAGCCTGTCCATGCGCACATATGTGCCAGATTTTATGCGGGTGCACTCATGGGCGCTGCCCCTCTGAAATGGCAGACATTGAGCCCCTTAGCTTGACATTAATAATAAACAAACACTGTTATCCCAGTATCAATTGACTCAATGTAAGTGGGTGCGAGTATGGCTTTGCTGTTTCCTCAAGTAGTGGGTCTTGCCAGGCAAGGAAGAGCTTTTGTGTCTCGAAGTGACAGATCTCACCAGAGGTGTTACCCAGGCATTGCAGGCCCGTTGTGTCATTGTGTCTTTTTTACCCTTTACCACACTCACACAGAGTAAAC